>NC_073745.1:300924244-301224244 GCF_029784135.1 Toxorhynchites rutilus septentrionalis | reverse complement strand
TTTTCTATCCATATAATACTGCGACCACATACATTTGGTTTTGTGATTTGTCAATCAAGTGCAGTTAGCAGGAAAGCTTCTGAAGATTATTCTTCAGAACAAGGTTTTTTGTATCCAATATTGGATGCATAAAACCTTGAGTCTCCAGATTATTCCAACGTAACACTCTCGTTTTTGAAGTCACCCAAATATTTATTTATTCATTCATTCAGGATGGATTTAGATTCAACTTCAAACAAATGATCTCTAAATCAACGATAGTCCTACGTCACCCTTGCGGTTATACCATAGATATAACCCACTTCCTGTTTTTGGTGTGTGAAATGGTAAATTAAGGGCATTCGAGGGGAAACAGGAAGCCAGTAAAAAATGAAGTAGAACCTTTTTTTCAGGATGAAATGGAATTATTTTTCAAACATGAGAACGACATCGTTGAATTGACTGAGGTTCAATGTTGCGTTTCGAGTGGTTCTACGATGTATTTTTTGTTGTCATTGAATTGTTTACGTTTCAACAAGATAACATTTTATCGTATCCGGATTGCCTCGAAACGTCGTTTCAACGACAATCTTGTAAACAAATTCAAAAGTGCATGACGGGATTCATTCACAGATAAGTGGTTTACAGTTTTGAAATTTTAGTGGTAGATTATGCCAAAAGAAATAATTTATCAACGAATGACTCAGTGTTTGGATGAGCAAATCTTACTGAGGGAATGTGACTGAATCAAATTTTGAATCAATGATTAACATGAATGCTCCAGTCTTTTTTGTGGCATTACCAATGACTATCTAAAATCAAGCAGATGAACGACAGCCCTTTTCGACTATACATACAGTGATAGGCATAAAAAAGCCCACCTTGGATGTTTAGAAACTTTTCTCAATTTCTGGACTATTTTATCAGAAATTACTATCGCAATATGATAGAATTGTTTGTTAACTATTACTCTTTCAAATAATTAATAAGTTTTGCTATTTTTGTTGGATTTTGTTCACTCCCTTACATTATATATTTAATATGTGCAAATATGCGTTGACAAAAATAAAACCCACCCCGAAAAAATTATATCTTCGTGTTAAGGTGAAGGTGGAAGCTAGCCATTGTAGTAGTATAGGTAAACCCTCGTGTAAAAATGGGGTAATAGTGTTTGTGAGAGAAGAGCAAAGCACACGTAAATAGATCAATTCACTTATCAGACTGTGTGGCGCTTCATTGACACGAGTCTTTGAATACATTTGAAAAAAAAAAGTCACAGGAGGGTTGTGCCCGAGACACGACCGCATAATTGACGTAGGATTCCGTTAGGTTATCTGTTGATTTTGGATAATTACATCGTTAAACTCTTTGATAATGATTAGGTGGACCTGAAAAGGGCCGTTTTGTTTGGTGGTTGGGTATTTGTTCATTCCACCAGTGTTTAACGGGTGATGATGACAGAAGGATGATAAACAGTCGTTGGATGGTGTGTATCAGACAATACACGATCGGACATTGATATGGAGTTTCACGAAGCAACCAACATTAAAGTTCCAAATTTAAATTTTATTTGCTAGAATTATTCGTATCACTCTTCTTACTTGCAATATAAAAATGCCCCCGACTTTCATGTATTTGCAATGCCGATTTCCATCAGGCAGCTTGGTTTTGATGTCTCTGTTAGGGAATACATGTCGGTGGGAAAAAAAGCTCCCCCTACTTTCATGTGTTTGCAATGTCGATTTCTCCCAGGCAGCTTGGTTTTGATGTCTCTGTTAGGGAACCGCCACATGTGTCGTCAATTTCGACCAATCAGAAGTGGGTATTTCCATTAGGATAGGGGTTGAGATTTTACAACTGTTTGATAGTTAGTTTCATGACATATATTATTTTATTCAATGTAAAAAATTGTTATGGAGTGCCGAAATTGATTGACGCAAAAATTTCATCAATCCATCATGCAATGACTGAGCAATAAGCATTTGAAATTGGACAATTTTCACGGTGCGCTCGATTTTCAATTTTCAATTTGTACCCCAATATGTTCCCGAAAGACGTAATCCTACGTCAAAAGTTAAAAGCATCTGTCTCCGCCCAGAGCGGTATCTGAGCAGAGTTCCGAAGAGTTGATGAGTAGAGATGAGATCGAATATAGACAAAGCAGGTTTGATCTATACTGATCGAAAGATTTATTGCGACTGACTCTGTTCTTATCTTATCTTATCTTCTTTGTTTTTAAGAGGCTTTAAACTTTTCAGTTCATTCGCCTCTAATCTGTTCTTAACATTTCGTGCCCTATTTATATGATTGGTCCCATAGTCATCTGAATAGCCTATAATTGCGATTGATTCTTTGGTCGGGTTCCTTCTCGAATGTTCGCTATAAACAATACGCTTTGTATAGCGGTTTCGTTTCCATGCGTTCCCTCTTGACAATTCTCTTGTTGTTATTTGTGATTGTTGTGATTGTTCAGATGTTGTTTTGTTGTTGTTGTGTGTCTTGTAAACGGTAAGTATTATGTGTGTTATGTTTTCGTTCTAATAAATAAAGTTCGCCCTTTCATGTTTTTTCTAGGTATCGTCGACGAAGTAAAGGTAAGTGATAATACGTATCAATGTTAAATAGATGGACTAATTACTCTTCTTTTTCAGACGCGGATTCAGGTCTGGAAATGCTGATTTAAATGTGTTTAGTGTTTTTAGTGTTAAGTGATATTTGTTGTTTTGTAATTTTAAAGTTTTGTTTAGATTTAAATAAAGTGTCGAAAATTAAATTGTGTTTTCCTTTGATCTGGTCCGGTCCGCGACACCATATTTCTCCACAGAACTGTCAATCTTGCGCATGGATGGATTTTTTTAGAGACAGAGATTGTTCGATGCGTGTACGCTTTAAAAACACTCTAGTCATGTGAGTGTCGATGATTAGAACAGACAGAAAAGTGTATCAGACGTCTGCAAGCAGAAAGCAAACGACGTCCGGTAACGATAATCTTGCTAAGGAATCTAAGACAGATCAGCTAGAAACTAGTTCAACGAAGGGCCCAAAACATTGATCGAAGCTACCGATTCTACTGGAAGCGTAACATCGCGTTGCAGTGTTAGCAGGGCAATTGGAGCCGAATGAAGAAGAACGAACTATGAAATAAAGAAAAAAATTGTAAGGGGTTGTATCTAGGACACGACCGCATATTTTCGACGTAGAACTACGAATTTATATTATGGAATCCACTTGTTTACCACTTCGAATATTATTTTAGAATGCATCGAAATTTTTGTAATAGATTCTGTTCTTCGTTACAAATAAATTTGATGAACGTCCTTTTAAGTTTGATATGATGCCTAGGACTACCAAAATATGTGAACGGAAGAATTGTCAAACGATCATTGTATTTTACATTTCCCTCTGAAATTATTGCACATCTCATGTTTACGTAGTTCTCGAACCGCGAAAGTTAATTCACCTCTAGTATCTGAAATGACGATTTTCCCAGGCTTCTCAGTACAAAAGTATTCAACACCAAAAATTACCCCCGACTTGCATGTATATTCAGGGCGGATTCCCCCAGGCACATTGATTTAGAAGGCCCTTTTCAGGGAAACACAGCTCGGTGGGAACAAACATACCCCCGACTTGCATGTATATTTGCAAAGCGGATTTCTACAGGTACATCTATTTTGAAGTCTGTGTTGGGGAAACCGTAAATCGGGCCAATCAAAACTTGGCAGTTAGGGCGTTTAGATAACGCTTAACATTATACAGTTATTCAATTGTTCATCTCATGAAAAATAACATTTTATTAATTGTGATAGACGCGCAGAAATATTTCCTATCACTTGATGCAAACATCTTTCCGATCTGTTAAGAAATGTTCGAGTTATAAGCATTCGAAATACGGGTAGGGTTAGCACACAAATTGGCAGAACAAATGTATGGGAAAAAAGGAAGTTCTTCCAGTTTTCACCGTTTAGAGATTAGCGAATTGTAATGTATGTTATATCAAACAAATCTTAGATAATTTCCGATTCGATTGGTATGCAAATCATGAGAATTCGTTCACAGTGAAAATAGTTATTAACGTTAACTTTATTTCATAAAAACGTGACCTGTTTTCTGATTTGGCACCCTTCCTGAAAGACGTAGTTCTACGTCAAAAACATCAAATTTATCATGAATGCGCCTTGAGTTATTCAACCAACATGATGTTCTCATTCAATTCGTCAATTAGGCGCGTTCAAAGGTGCGTTAATGGCAAATCTCATCTCTTACAATAGTGGCCACCTTGCCCCCGCTATGAGTCAAGCAAAAGTGTATCAATAATTCTATGAAATGCTTTAAAAACATACCGTTTTCTACACAATCACACTCACACGGCCCGTGTATTTATTATTGTAACATTGGTTTCACAGGAAATGTCCATATTCACCACTAAAACACTAAATTTCTTGCAAGCAAAGTAACAAATCTGTGCTCGTCGCCATCTGAAAAGTTTATTTTTGTTGTTCTATCATAACGTTTCACCTATGCACATGAAAAAATGGTTATACATAAATGGGTGTAATGCAATACACCAAACTAATGTGTTATAATTGTCCAATAGTTGATTGTTTCAATAATCTAGAGAGTGGCCGTCTTCCCTCGTCCTCCCCTACAAAGGAGAAGCGACATTTTCTATTTCTTCATTGAGCGTGAAGAGAGAGTAGCAATATTTTCAGCCTGTGTGTATTCTAGCCAGTGTCAACTATTGTACACTGGGAGCACATACATTCAAATGGACGGGCTATCGAAACCAAGGCGCTTGTATAAATGTATAATATATAGAGGCGCCTTGATCAAAACAAGGTCTATCAAACACACACAATTAAAAATATTATCATGATCATGATATCCTAATTCTGATAATACGTTTTCAAAGAGACATGAGGTATGACATTGGTCTGGTTGCTTGGTAGAAGCTCATAGTACAGAATTCCTTTCCTATCCCACTAAACACAGTGCGTGATTATCTTTAGGTGGAGACCGGATTTTAAGTTAGCTAGTGGTGGGTAATTTCGCTTACTCCAAGCATAGCTGTGTTCAATTCATTTTTCTTGCACCAGAAAGTTAGTGGGTAAATAAAAAATGTTATTCGAAAGTAGAATGCGATAATTTAACAAGTTTATTGTTATTGTGGTTTTTCACCGAATTCTTAGTGCCTCTCCATAAAATGGTGATTAGGGCCGACACGATGTTAGTACAATTGTAAAGTTTTGGCGCTACTTAAAATAAACGGGTACGGGATTACTTTTTAAAAAATGATGTATTCCATTTGACGGTCAAACTAAGACTAACTTTATTCTTCTCTTAATGCTAACATGATCGTTTATCAGCTAAACCCTAAATATGACAACTCAGCTCCATGCGGGCGGGCCTCGGATGATGTTTATTTAATGATCACGCTTCCAATTCCTTCGCTAGCGGATCCGATGTTTTGTTTATCAGCCAAGCAGCATAATATCCGCCTGGTCTGCAAATTCCATGCGATGCTCGATCGTTAACTCCTCCCTCCTTAGTGATGATGCTCCGTATCCATCACATCTTCAATGGTCGGCTCCCTGTATCTGCTGTTCTCAGTAATTGTGGGTTGATTTGTTTGGGTTGTGATTTTAACTTCAGATCTGTGAAAACGGAAGAACAGAATAATGATACCAAAAACTACAATAGGGAATGAACCCAGAATTGAAGTTGTTTTCCAGTGTAAGCCTTTATTCTCCAACTGTATATGGTCCAATATTTCCTTTGTTTCTAAATGCAGATTATGTAAATGTTCCAAACTGATGTTGACTATCGTGTTGTTGTTCGACAACGATACTGTCTAATGGTAGATAAGTCGGGTTTCCACCTAGGTTTACCCTATTTACGTTGTAGGTTAAATTATTGAGTATGGCGGTGCAATTGTGGAACGTGATCAAGAATGATCCGTTCAGGGTTTTGTTAGTTATTCCACACGTGGTTTCCACATGGATGTTATCTATTGAGTTCATCAAAATATGTTGATTATCCAGATGTAGAACCTCTTGTTTAGGAATGTTAGTTAGTTTTGGTACACATTCAGATACATCTCTTTTGATTTCATTTCTGTCGAAAATTGTTTGATTCAGATTCTTCGTAATGTAATTCCCACTGGAGTGTACTAGAAATAGCCTGTTTGTAAGGTATATTTGCTTGTTATCCTGTATGGTTGGGTAAACATGGATTTTCCTGAAGATCCGGTTGTCCAAAACGGGGGTTTTGATAAGAAGTACCATCTCTTTATCGTTGGTGGCCACGGATGTTTCGATGTAGTTCAGCGCCTCGAGATTAGTGTGAATTGTCAAATTCTGGCTTCTTAGATCCTGTATTATTACGTCTAATTCATCAGTGCTTAGAATTTTTTCACTGATAAGTCCTAACTTTGCTAATGTCATACTGTCTAATATATTTTCTAGTTTTTCAGAAAGATATTTTAAGTTTAGGTAAATATTAATGGAATGAATTTCCAAAGCCTTTGAATTAAAGAGGGATATTGCTTCACTTGTTTTACATATGTATTCTTTCATTTGTGTTGTAATTTTTCTATTTATTTTGACCTGCTTATTATTTTCATCAATTATATTATTGATAGTTGAATTAATCATTCTCAAATCATTTGCATCGGGACTGCCTGCAATGAATTTCCAAATTGATCCTAAAGTATCCCATCTTTTATGTCTTCTAGTAAGAGATAGTTTTTTCAATCCATCATTAATTTTATGGAATTTATCCTGGATAAGATGGCTGAACTGATTCGTTTTTACTTTATTATATTGTGATTGCAATATGTCAATATTAACTCGCAGAGATGTGATGTTGAAGTGGTGTATATAATAGTGAAAATCATAGCGAATTCTTCCTATTCCTTGGTCATATACAAATAGCGGTTGTTGATTCAGGCTTCTTATTGAAATTTGTTTTTCGTTTGCGTCTATTGTGCAGTTGTATAGTAGAAGGCAAAACGTCAGTCTGTAAAAGAAGAAAGCCAAATGTCCTGTTAAATTTTCCTGATTTTTATGTCGTCTTTATGTATTTTTCGTCCCTTGTCAGTAGTAATCGTGCTTCTGTGAACTTGTGCTATTTTGATTTGTTTATATCTATTTTTGTGTTTAAGTCTTTGTCTTGTTCTCTCGTATGCGTCTTGATTTTGCTCGATGTCTACCGGTTTTTTCTTTTTATTATGGTATTGTATGTCCTTTTTCTGTTTTTTTCGAAGGTTTTTGTATGCAGTTTCAATTATTTCAGTAGTCCGAGGAGAAGGAAGTATTATTTCATAAGGTGTAAATTGTGTTGTACTGTGGATAGTCGCATTGTACTTTTGAACAGAAAGTTGGATTAATTCAAGGATAGATCTATCTGGATTTTCGGTTTTGTTGATTCGATAAAGTTCCAATATAGTCGAATGAAGACGTTTTACTATACCGTTCATTTCACTTCGACCAGTTGCTGTGGCGTATGGAGTTATTTTATGCAAATTGTAAAAATTGACTAATTCACCAACCATGAAGGATTTTTCACCATCCATTACAATAATTTCAGGCGTTTTATATTTTAAAAGTATATCTTTTATAATTGGTGTCAGATCAACTGCAGATCTGGATTCTATGTGTGTCACTTGAGCGAACTTTGAAAATTGATCGATATAGGTAAGGAAGTGATTATTTTCCAGGAAAAGTATTATTTACTATATGTACGATTTGGAAAGGGCTTTTAAGTATAGGAGTTTCTTGAATCGGGAATTTGATAGGACGCCTGTCATATTTGCATTCATGGCGAATTTGACAGTTGGTTGAAAACTCTTTGCATTTTTGACGAAGTTTAGGGAAATAAAATTTGCGAAGAATTTGTAACACGTTTTCTTCAGCACACCTGTGAGCTCTATGGTGCTCATTCCGGACGACGTTCCATTGCTGGTCTTCTTCCTCGATGTCTTCCAATAGATTCTGGGTGTACCTAATTTTCAATAACCTCTGTTGACCGAAATGTTCTCGATAGATCTCTTGTAATTGTCCCATTATGTCTTCTGTGGTGAACAGTCCGTTCAGTTTTGTCTAATCGAAATTATTCTTCAGAATCTGTAATAAAGACTGATTAGTTATTTCGTTTACAGATATTGTTATTCTAGTAAAATTTCCAAATAATTTTGACGTAGGACTACGTCTTTCATTTCTGTACCAGGGTGTAAAATCAATGTGTAACCCGACACGCCTTCTAGGCGTGTGAGTCCTTCCTAACCGGGGCTCTGCGCAGTCAAGCAGTTGGCTTAAGCGCCACTCCCGTAAGGGAGGCCAACCGCCGTGTTTTTGGTTGCCCGGCCAATGAGAATCGAACTCCCAGGGCGGGTTTTTCTTTCTTCCCCCAAAACCCGGTTTGTTTCTCAATTTGAGCTGCGCTGTAAAGTGAACCCGAACACCGCTTGTCCAGAGTACAAGATTAAAGCCCGAGAGTGCGTGGGCCGATCCCCAGACCACAAATTTCGGCAAATTTTCCTCACTGGACCAATTAGCGAAAATATTGTCCACAACGAAGCTCGCTTCGGAGCGTAGGAGTGGATGTTCAACTAACTGCAACAAAAAGGAGTCTCTTTGCAGACTCAAAACCTTTACAACAACAAAAAATCAGTTGCCGGTACTTAGGCCACACCGCTAGCCAGTAAATAACTCAGACTATAAAATATTCAACTCAACATTTATTACAGGAAAACAGCGTGACGACAAAAAAAACTAAATCAACTCATTTATAATAACATAACAGAAAAACTTTATCTAACTCCAGACTCGAACATCAAATCATTGGATTTGCAGACATAGCAATTAGCTCACTACACTAAAGGCACATTCAAAAAGATTTGGTAATGGCGGTTGACTTTCTAGTCATACTGCTATGGCTTCTCCATTCACTCACATTCAATGGCTATTGTGTGTGTACTTTTGTGTGGTGTTGCTTCTGTTCTTGCGCTCTATAGCGCACCTCTCATTATTAGCGTGTTGAGTATTATTTCCCTACATGCGCATGTTAAAAGGAAAATAAAAATGGGTACTCACTACCATGGATTTACGTGGTATGGTGGCGAAGAGCGATGAACTTCCGCTGATGACGAGCCGCCGGGAGCGCGAGAATTTTGCTGGGGCCCTCGTGTTGACGGAGAGGGCCAATTCCAACGTAGCCGTGGGGTCAGAAGTGGTGCCACCTAGAAACAACACATAAAAAAGCGCACACACAAGCCATTTACCATAAAGCCACATTTTGCAAAAAAAAAAGCCAATGCTTACCTCCAATTGAATTTGAACTTTTACGCACTGGAGGAGTAAATTTTAAATTTAAAATTGAGCTAACTGCGCTCACTAAAAAACAAAAGAAAAAAAAAACACAAATGAGCTACACTAACTATGGCGTGAAAAGTACCAACTACCTTTTGAACTACTCGCGATTTCACAAACGGAACTACCCACTGCTGCCTCTTCCACGGGCCAAGTTGAAATGGAAGAATATTTCTTCGAAGTCCTCAGATCAGCGCAATGATCAAAAGGACCGGAACTACGCAATTATTAACGATATTAATAATACGTAGTCTTACCCTCAACCCCCTTGCCTACATCTGTCCACTTTTCAAACATTTTCGGGCGATTATCTTTAATCTCCCGAGCGCAGCTTAAATCGAGTCGCTCGCCGGATTCCGAATTCAAATACCAAGAAAACCCGCCAAAAACTCTCCCGGTTAAGGAAACGTGAATTTCTTAGAAAAAACTCACACGAGTGTCTAAGACATTTTCTGAGACGTGTCTTGGCTAAATTGAGCCGTCGAGTTACATCTGGCACTCAATTATAGCTAGCAGTGAAATCGGAAAGGGGAAAAGCATTCGCTTTGCAGTTCATCCGAAACATACACATATGAAAAGACACTCAGATTCTACACACGGGAGTTGTGTTGAAACTGACGTTCATACTCATAGAAACGAGGGGCTCAACAATACTAAAATCAGTGCAGCGCTACAAATGTTTCGAAAACGAAAGCGTTACGCCGGAGACCGAGATTTTGAGCGTTCATAGCTCCTAAACAACTGAACGAAATGGTATGATAAACACTTCATTCGAAAGATAAAATGTCTACGCGTTATATGCTTGTTACTTTTTGATCCAAAAACTTGTTTCAATAGCCTTAAAATTGCTTTCAAAACCGGCTATTGAAATCACCAATCGGTATATAAGCGAGCGCCGCTCGGAAATCCACTCAGTTATAATTGAGCAGCGATTGAGGTACCATCGCAGGAATGAATGGATGTTTCCCTAACACAGACTTCAAAACCATGGAGTCTGGAGAAATCGGCATTGTAAAATAGATGCAAGCAGCGGGTATTTTTATACTCGTTTGCGCTTTTGCAAATCGGAATAATTCCCTAACACAGACTTCAAAACCTCGGAGCCAGGATAAATCGGTATCGTTTGCGTTTCTGCAAATCGGAATATTTCTCTAACACAGACTTCAAAACCATGGAGCCAGGGAAAACTGGCATTGCAAAGTAGATGCAAGCAGCGGGTACTTTTGTACTCGTTTGCGCTTTTGCAAATATGAATGTTTCCCTAACACATACTTCAAAACCATGGAGCCTGGGGAAATCGGTATGGCAAAATAGATGCAAGCAGCGGCTACTTTTGTACTCGTTTGCGCTTTTGCAAATATGAATGGTTCCCTAACACAGACTTCAAAACCATGGAGCCAAGGGAAATCGGCATTGCAAAGTAGATGCAAGCAGCGGGTACTTTTGTACTCGTTTGCGTTTTTGCAAACCGGAATGTTTTCCTAGCACTTGAAGTCTGTGCTAGGAAAACATTCCGGTTTGCAAAAACGCAAACGAGTACAAAAGTACCCGCTGCTTGTATCTATTTTGCAATGCCGATTTCCCTTGGCCATGGAGCCAGGGTAAACTGGCATTGCAAAGTAGATGTAAGCAGCGGCTACTTTTGTACTCGTTTGCGCTTTTGCAAATATGAATGGTTCCCTAACACAGACTTCAAAACCATGGAGCCTGGGGAAATCGGTATGGCAAAATAGATGCAAGCAGCGAGTACTTTTGTACTCGTTTGCGTTTTTGCAAACCGGAATGTGTTTTCCCAACACAGTTTCCGAAACCAATGAGTTGGGAAAATCGGCATTCCAGATCTCGGCAGTACTTTTTATATCCCCATGCATTTTTACACTCCGGAATGCGTTTTGCTAACACGGTCTACAAAAGCGGGTACAAATGCAACGCTTTGGCTCGGTTATTCAAGACTGCATTCCCCTTCATGTCGCCAGCTCACTGAGTTTCTACGCATACCGTTTGATGATTAGGCAAAATGTTGATAACTATTTGCTGTGATAAGAACTACCATAATGCATGAATTGACCTAAATTAGGATTTGTTTGCAATTGAATTCGTAAATTGTTTCATTCATTCACTAGTTTAATGAATAATTTAATCAATAGTTCTGCGCAAGCGGTGATATCGTACCCAATGAGGAACATACGAAGTGCGATTATTACTGATTGAAAAAACACAAATGATTACCAAGCCAACGGCAGTCCTACGTCAAGCTTGCGGTTATATCATAGGTACAACCCATCCATGGTTTTTTTGTTTCAATTTTATCAGGTCCTTTTTTGATTATTACCTGGTGACGATATACATTCAATGGGGCTTCCGTAGATAATATGTAAAAGTCATCGGTATTTTCAGCCGAATGCTGAGTACCGGTCATTGAAAATACAATACGACTCAAAGCGTCCGCTACCACGTTCGATTTTCCAGGTGTATAGACGATTTGGTAGTCATGTTCTTCGAGATAAGCTTTCCAACGCTTTAACTTGGCATTGGTGTTTTTCGGGGACAAAGCAAATGTCAGCGGTTGGTGATCAGTTGAAATTTTGAATTTAGCACCATATAACTAATTCCTAAACGTTTGAAGAGCCCAAAATATTGCTAGCATCTCTTTCTCCGGAACTGAATATTTTTCTTCTGTTCTGGATAAAGATCGCGAAGCAAAATGTATTGGCAAATCTTTTCCGACGTCACCTTGAGATAATACTGCTCCTATGGCATAATCTGAGGCATCAGTCGTCAAAGTAAACGGTTTATTATAATCGGGGTAGATAAGAATATCATCTGAAGATAGTATTTTTTTCATTTTCAAAAAACATTGCTTCTCAGGTGCAGTCATTGAAATTTTTTTGGCAGAGGCGGGATTTCTCTCCCCTCGAAGAAGGTTTGTGAGGGGTTTTGCTATTTTAGCAAAATCTTTCACAAATCTCCGGTAGTATCCGATCATACCTAAAAATCCGCGAAGTTCCTTCATTGTCTTAGGTTCGGGATATTTATTAATAACTTCAATTTTTTTACTGTTAGGTTTCATTCCATCGGATGAAATTATATAACCCAAAAATTCTGTTTCAGTCCGCAAAAACTCGGATTTATCAAGTTGAACTTTCAAATTGGCTTCATTCAAAAGCGTCAAAACTGTATTCAAATTTTTCAAATGTTCATCTAAATTTTTACCGAAAATTATTACGTCATCTATGTAGACGTAACAAATTTTCCCAATTTGATCCCTGAGCACATCGTCAATGGCTCGCTGGAAAATTGCTGGAGCATTTTTTAGCCCAAACGGCATTCTTCTTCTTCTTCTTCAATGGCACTAACGTTCCTAGAGGAACTTCGCCGTCTCAACGTAGTATTACTTGCGTCATTTTTATTAGTACTTAGTTGAGATTTCTATGCCAAATAACACGCCTTGAATGCATTCTGAGTGGCAAGCTCTAGAATACGCGTGATCACAGTGCAAGTCGGAGGAAATTTCTTTGACGAAAAATTCCCCCGACCAGAACGGGAATCGAACCCGAACACCCGGCATGTTAGTTATGACGCTAACCACTCGGCCACGGGAGCAAACGGCATTCTAGTTAACTCGAATTTCCCATTATTTATGGAGAAAGCTGTTTTATCAATATCGCTTTCTTTCATCCTGATCTGGTGAAAGCCAAATCAAGAGTAGAAAAATATTTTTGCCCTTTCAACTGGTCTATAACATATTTAATTTCGGGTATTGGATACTTGTCGGCAATTGTCTTTTCATTGATTTTTCTATAATCAATGACCATCCTGAATTTTTTCTCACCAGAAGCATCCGTTTTCTTTGGAACTATCCAAACAGGAGCTGTCCAAGCGGAACGTGAAGGTCTGATAATACCATCAGCAAGTAGTTTACTGATTTGTTTGTTGACCTCTTCAGTGTAGGCAGCCGGATATGGGTAAACTCGCTGGTGTACCGGAATATCGTCGGTTGTATTTATAGAACATTCAACTTTTGTTGAACAAGTTAATTTTGAGTTGATTTCGTGGAAAACTGATTTATTGGCTTCAAGCACTTTATGCAGTTTGTCTTTTTCATTTGAAGATAAATGTGAAGTTCTGAATAGGCTGTTGGAAGAATTTTCTGTTGGGCAATATTGAAGAAGAGGAATTGTCAATGTTTCGAGTTCCTTTTGTAAATACAAAAAAAAAATTTGTTTCCAAGATCAATGTGTGCATTAAGGTGTTCTAAAATATCTGTACCTATTATTCCGTAGAAAAAATCGTGAAATTTGTGTAAAAGAAATCGTGCAGAATGATTAATTTTTGGATAAAAGAAATTTATGTCAATAGCAGAAGTTGCGTTGAATTTACCATTTGCACTTGAGGTCGAATTTGCTGTAAAATTGTATGGTTTCGAAATTCTGTATGAATAAGCTAGCTTAGGGTCGATGATACTAATGTTTGCATCAGTATCAACTAGAAAAGGAAAGGTTCCGATTGTGGTTCTCAGATTAATATATGGCAAGGCTGGTCTTACCATTGGGGGCACCACCCTAAAAAATTACTTTCAGGAGAAGTAGTTGTATCTTTGATTATTTCATTATTTTCGGAGACAACGTTATTATTTGAAGCACTAGGAGAATCTTCGATTTCTCCTTGTTGGTCGTAATATTGATCTTCTTGATCATAGTATTCGTCATAATTTTTGTAATACTCTTCTGGCGATCCTTCTAAAGGATGAGCCTGTCTTTTGAAATTTTGAAATTGTCCTGATAGTTCCCTTGGTCTTTTGAAATTGAAATTTGGTCGATTGCCGTAATTAATATTTCTTGTCCTCAAACTTTGATCTACTTCCATCGGTTCGGGACGTGGTAAATTTTGTGAAGGTCCAGGCCTAAAAACATTCGCTGGGGGAAAGCGAGGAGAATAAAAATTGTTTCCCCTGAATGGTTGCTGCTGTGGAATAAATGATTGTGGCCGAGGAATGAATGCTTGCTGCTGTTGAACAAATTGTTGCCTCCTTGGGGGAATTTGTGGTGGCTGTTTATGTGCAATTTTTAAATAATCAAGCTCTTTTGGTTTTGGAGGAAAGTGCGAATTACTTTCATTCCTGAAATTTGAACGCACGTCTAGATTATAATATTCTAAACAAAATTGATAAGCCTTGCTCAATGAACCAGGCTCTGCAGTTTTAAGAAGCATTGAAAGTGGACGTTCCATACCACGGATAAAGAAGTCTAATGCCTTTTCTCTAAAATATTGAATATGGACTGTCGCATTCCCTCTGTATTTTTCGTCAGTTTGTATTTGTGCAACAATCGATGATAGCAGTTCGTTCACTCTGCCGTAATAAATACTCAGAGTTTCATTAGGAAGCTTTTTTATGGTTGTAATTTCGTGATCAAGGGTTTTTAATTCCCTCTTATCACTATAATACATCAGAAGGGTGCTTTTGATATCTCTCCAATTGGAAGAAATATTATTGGCATTTAAAACATCGGCAGCCTCGCCGGAAGTAGTGCTCCCGTGGCCGAGTGGTTAGCGTCATAACTAACATGCCGGGTGTTCGGGTTCGATTCCCGTTCTGGTCGGGGGAATTTTTCGTCAAAGAAATTTCCTCCGACTTGCACTGTGATCACGCGTATTCTAGAGCTTGCCACTCAGAATGCATTCAAGGCGTGTTATTTGGCATAGAAATCTCAACTAAGTACTAATAAAAATGACGCAAGTAATACTACGTTGAGACGGCGAAGTTCCTCTAGGAACGTTAGTGCCATTGAAGAAGAAGAAGCCTCGCCGGAAATTTTCCTACGAATTGTTTTTTCAATAAACTTGAGATAAATCTCTATACATCGCGAAAATACTCTCGACGTCCGTAAGCCAGTTCATCAATTCATTGGCTTTCCCGGTAAAATTATTGAGTCCTTTTACAAAATAGGGAATTCTCCCTAATTCTGTGAAATTTTCCATCATCTCCACTTGTCCTGCTACTGGCAGTTGTGGTGGAACGAAGGCAGGATTCATTATCTTTGAAAAATAGAAATCTAACCTGGATTTTTTAACGTTCTTCACTTTTATAAAGAAAATAAATCAAAATTTTCACAAAAAAAATATATATATCTCACTTCACACGTTGTTCACACGCACGTTTCTAATCACACTGGTTTTTATTTCGATTCAAAAATTATTATTAATGAGGATAATTAACTTACATGAAGGACCGTGTCCTTAGTACGGCCAGCTTTTGCAAATCTGGACTTGTAGTAGGTTGACCCTCGATGTGGAGGAGGCTGCAGCAGGTAGTTCCGGATGTTCCGTTTTGCTTTTAGCTACGGTCCGTAGTACCGATCGGGGATTGTTCCTTCGGTGTCTGCAATCTCGCTTAGTCGGGTGTGGTGCCGGCTCCTGGGACCGGATATGATGTTCCTATCGGACATTCACTTTTTTCGGATTGAGGAAATTTTCACAACACTCACGACGTTATCCGTTTTCCACTACAAGGGTCCCTATTCGGGCGCCACTTAAAATAAACGGGTACGGGATTACTTTTTAAAAAATGATGTATTCCATTTGACGGTCAAACTAAGACTAACTTTATTCGTCTCTTAATGCTAACATGATCGTTTATCAGCTAAACCCTAAATATGACAACTCAGCTCCATGCGGGCGGGCCTCGGATGATGTTTATTTTATGATCACGCTTCCAATTGAAATTACCAATCTGTATATAAGCGAACGCCGCTCGGAAATCCACTCAGTTATAATTGAACAGCGACTGGAGCATGTTGTCGTTGTAGTCGTGAAGCTAACTTCGTTTATCATGAAAGCGCTGATGAACGGTGTCACCAAGAGCCTGTATGTGAACCTTAGGCTAGAAGGGAATCCATCAGGAGGAGAGTGATGCCACAAACGGTTCCGCTTGAGCCATCGGAGCGGCCATCACACACACACACACATACACGCGCGGAACTCTTTTCATTTGGATGCCATCCAGCATCGGGAAGATTCCGGAAAGATGTCATCGTTGCTGAAAAATAATCTGCCAGTTCCCCTTGGGATTGAAAAATACATTCACGCGAAAGAGTTTATTTTAATGTTTTCTATTCATATAACACTGGTTTTGTGATTTTTCAATCAAGTGCAATTAACAGGAAAGCTTCTGAAGATTATTCTTCCCCATCAGTAAGATATAGGATCGTATCCAATATTGGATGCGCGCGCAACGGAAAATGTTTCGCATCGCGAAAATCATATAATTTTCGATCGATTATTGTACAATCGCCGAAAGTTTCCAACTCAGAGAGTTCATTAACCTCTAGTTTGCCTTCCAAATTGCCATCGTGACCACACCTTCTCTCGATTCAATCACGCACGAAAAGCATACTTAAGCGATATTCTGGTGGTGAAACCCATTCATTTTTCGTGAGGACATCGACAAGACAACATGTTTATTGAACGCGCTGAACGTGCTGGACGAGCTGGACGGTGAGGGATCAAGATATTCATTACCTGGCCTGAAACGCATTCAGTTTGATTGGAAATGTGAGGGAGCGCAGAAAAGCCGATCCATCAGAAGGAGAAGAGAAGACGACCTAGAGAGTACCAGCATCGAAAACGGTTCCGCTTGAGACATTGGAGCAGCTGCCACACACACATGCACGCGCGGAACTCTTCGTTTGGATGCCATCCAGCATCGGGAGATTCTGGAAAGATGTTATCGTTGCTGAAAAATAATCTGCCAGTTCCCCTGGGAATTGAAAAATACATTCATACGAAAGCGTTTATTTTAATGTTTTCTAACCATATAACACTGCGATCTTCTTTTTCGTTATTAGTTTGTTTGTCTTGTCCCCCCCCATCTCACCGTCGCCCACCCTCGACAGCTAGTCAAACACCAGATGCTATCCCTGGTCATTATGCACAATGCTACAGTGCGTGCGGCAACTCTCGGTTGAGACAACTATACCTCATATCCACATCCCCAACCTGACCCGTCCCACAAAAATGTTGCCCTTTTAACCTCGAGTAAACCGCGAGTATTCGGTCGAATCCTACTAAACATAGAAATTAGTTGAAACTTTGTATAAACAAACCTTGAATTAGCGGCTCCGCAAAGCTTATGCGATTGAGCCTTACAAATAAATGAACTGGATAAAAAAAAACACTGCGATCAATTGCATTTCGTTTTGTGATTTTTCAATCAATTTTCAATCAATTAACAGGAAAGTTTCAAAAGATTATTGTTCCCCATCAGTAGAATATGTTCGTATCCAATATTATATGCATAAAACCTTGTGCCTCCAACGTAACGCTCTCGTTTCCCCCAAAGTCCCCCAAATATTCATTTATTTATTCATTCAGAATGGATTAAGATTCAACTTCAAACAAATGATCACTAAATCAACGATAGTCCTACGTCAACCTTGCGGTTATACCACAGATATAACCGACTTCCTTTTTATTGTTCTGAAGGACGTCAAACACAATCATAAACACACAGCACAACATAAACGTGTACAAACACTGTTGTGACCCACTGTATTGTAGCGGACATTTATTCTCTTCCCAAACGGACACTTGAATGTGTAGTTCCTACATTTGGCACTGTGTGTGCCAAATCGAATAAACTGAATTTGTTGGCACTCGGCACTAGTGAAACCATGTTATAGCCAAACAAAAAGCATATTGGGGCCTGCCCTGCAGGACAATATTGGCGCCGTTACGTTTGCGGCACAAAAGACGCATCCATACAGGAAAAAAACATACAAACTGTCTCTTTTGTTGCCTTTTTGTGCTTCACGTGGGGGGAAACGAATCCTGAAAGCTGGCCAGGATAGTGTACATATACACAAACAAAGGCCGAGGCAAAACGAGGTTAAATAGACAGTCAATAAAATTCAGTTTATGTCCGAGGATACAATTCAAGTCATCGTGTGTGACGTACAGGAGTAGGAATTTGATTGACTAAATTAGGAATACGCAATACAAAATTTGCTTTGAAATGTGAGAGCATTCCATAGTAGAAATCCTCTGGATTCTAAATACACTTAACGAATTGCTACAGAAATCACCTAGATAAACCGTCAACTATTTCTCAACTCACGCCTTCTTTGGACACTGACCGATCCTTTTTCATCCTAACAAGCCCACTTACTCACATGGAATGAAAGCAGCTTTCGTTGAAAGTTTGGATTTTCTGGGAAAAACTCTGGGATGTTTAACTGGGTTTCATTAGTTCGCTAAACAATCACTACTTGAAAAGTTGTTCTAGCCCGAATTCGCCCCCACTCTCACCACGCTCGGCCGATGCTCAACTAGGATCACAAGCGTGGAATGAGCCAACTTTCTGAAAGTGAATTTAAACTTTGCGAATTACATGTCAGTGAGTGGACTTTCCCTCTGTCGATTGGCACCGCATTTTCTTGGGAACTTTTTCGCTTTGCCTGTCTGTTAATGGAGTGGCAGTGGCATGCGAGTTTAAAAATAGAAGAAGGTAGCATTCGCTGCTGTAAGAACCAGGGTAAAGTTTTTCCAATGTAAATTCCTCCCGCGCACGTCGTGGGGCTCAATCAGGCTGAAGCAAGTGGACAACTTTGAGTGAACGTTGGAAATCTGTGCTTATATTAAATCGCATCGCAAGGAAACAAATGTTCAATAAATCACGAACCGTTCGCCAACACGAGGCAATAAATCTGCCATAGTAGCGCTCAACTTGCCGCTCTTCATAAAGCCAGACCAGTGCCCATTATGGGGGATGATTTATGGGATCGTAAAATTTTTCGTAATATGTTCACTCCGAGTTGATTTTCATATCCTACGGCGGGAGGCGATAATGAACCGTTCCGATAGTGATGGAGGTGACAGCTCGGACGAACAAATGTACAGTGCTGGACGAAAATACTCACCAATGAGAATTTGCTTGTACTACTTCTCAAATTCTTCAAAACCAAAACACCAAAAAAATCAAAATAGTGGCGTTTCCTTATTTTCCTAAAAAGGTTTAAATGGGGCGCTTTTTCAATCGCACTTGCGGAGGCAATGCCACATCAAACGTCAATATGTTTGAGGTCCTATTTTACGCGTTCCTATAGTTAGTCAAATCATGCGTTTTATTGGAGCCTGATCACGCAATATCGCAAATTGATATTACCCGGCATAATTCCACACCCGAAAATTGTTTCTTTCATTTTGACTCACTTTATTTGCCCTTCATGGGCAGTCAATGCACGGGGTACGTTAAACCAGGCGGGCGCTCTTCACGTTGTCACTGGCAGCATGCTCATGATGGATAATTTGGGGGGGGGGGGGGTGGTTGGTTGTGTTATCGGACAAAGACAATCAGTTTTTTTTCCATACTAAAAATAATCCCGACTATGCATCTCATGTGTACAGTACTGGGCGCACATAAACACTCTTCTGAAGTGTGTTACTCTTTTTACGACTCGTTTATGTGGAAGTATTATTTGAGATATCATTCCAGTGTCGATTTTTCCATAAATCTAGATTGTGTGGTAACCGAGATTTAGTGTGTAGTTTTAATGACAGTTCGAGTGTATTGATTACTAGCGCTCGTTTTTATGTTGTCAAAAATGGGGTGACCAAAATTGTCCGATGAAATAAAAAATCTAACTTCTTATCTTTATAGATAGAGGTAAACATAGTTCGACAATATTGTAGCTCCAATTATTTGAGACATCTTTGTCGAACAAAGTTTTTCTCTATCTCTTGAAATAACCGATATAGCGCCTTTTTTCTATGTTACGTTAGGGTCACCATAAAAAAAACTGTTTTTTTGCTATAACTTTTATATTTCAAATTTTACTTGCAAACTGTCTTCGAAAGACTTTCAGAGCTTACTAATACAAACATTTTTCGATGCAGAACTTGTCAATATCTCAACTTTACTCAAAGTTATTGATATTTCTTCTCAAAAAACATCCTCTTTTCATTTGTTTGTCATTCTTTCTGGGGCAAACGTAAATAAAATTTGTTGGCGGCATTTGAAAGAGCATATTTCACTCTAAATGATGTGTGATTTTCAAAACTATTTTATTTTTTGTGTTTGAGTAAATTAAAATGGAAATGATTAGTTTTTGGGTAAAAACCATAAATAACTTTGAATAGGATTAAGATATGGACAAGTTCTGCACCGCAAAATACTGGTATCGATAAGCTCTAAAAGTCGTACTATGAAAGTTTTGATGTAGAATTTTAAATATAAAAGTTAAAGCAGAATAAAACACATGGTCACCCTAATGCAATTTAGAAAAAACCGTTAAATCGATTATTTTAAAAGTTAGAAAAAAGTTTTGTTCTACAAAGTTGTTTAAAAAATCTGGGGCTACAATATTGTTGAACTATTTTTATCTCTGTCTATAAAGATAAGAAAGTTAGATTTTTCCTTTCATCGATAATTTTGGTCACCCTATTTCTGATAACATAATAATGAGCGCTCTATCATATGTAACAACTTTGTCTAAGACAGTGTTTGTCTAAACAATAAATATCTCCCACAAAGTTGTTTTTAGCGTCCTCTATCTGACTTGCATTAGGGTAATTATGAAAAAACGGGTTTTTTACTCTAACTTTTATATTTAAAATTCTACATCAAAATGGTCTACGTACGACTTTTAGAGCTTGTCAATACCAACATTTTGGGAAGCAGAACATGTCAATATCTTAATCCTGCTCAAAGTTATTGATGGGTTTTCATCCAAAAACTCATTATTTCAATTTCAATTTACTTAAACACAAAGAATAAAATAGTTTTGAAAATCACATATTATATAGAGTGAAATCTGTTCTTTCAAATTTCGTCAACAAACATTTTTTATGTTTGCCCCAGAAAGAATGACAAACAAATGAAAAGAGTGTGTTTTTGGGAAGAAATATCAATAACTTTGAGTAAAGTTGAGATATTGACAAGTTCTGCATCGAAAAATGTTTGTATTAGTAAGCTCTAAAAGTCTTTCGAAGACAGTTTGCATGTAAAATTTGATATTTAAAATTTATAGCAAAAAAACAGTTTTTTTCATGGTGACCCTAACGTAACTTAGAAAAAGGCGCTATATCGGTTATTTCAAGAGATAAAGAAAAACTTTGTTCTACAAAGATGTCTCAAATAATTGGAGCTACAACATTGTCGAACTATGTTTACCTCTATCTATAAAGATAACAAAGTTAGATTTTACGTAGGACTACGTCTAACCGGAAGATATAGGGGGTGAAATGGAAATCTAGGCACTGAACAAGTAGGAAAAAATGCAAGATTTTGAACGCTTATAACTCGAGCATTTCTCAATAGATCGCAAAGGTTTTTGCATCAATTGATAGGAAATATATCTACGCATCTATCATAACGAATAACATTTCATTTTTCTTGAGATAAAGAATTAAATAATTGTGAAATATCAAGCATTGTCCAAATGCACTATGTGCCCATTTTTGATTGGTCCATTTTGTGCTCCTCAAATTGTACCGACCAAAACGGGCAACCAGAGCAGCAGCGAAATAGAATGAAGCACGATTGGAAAGGAAAAAGAAAAAAAAAATGAACGAAACATTGGTCGCAGTCTCACACATGCGTAATTTTCGAGCCAGCCAGTCAGCTTAAAAATCCCCACTCCGCTGCCGTAACGACCATTCTCATTCAAACCGTACACCACATCGGTTCGCATCACAACACATTAACAAACCAACCCAAGCAGCCATGTCTGGACATGGTAAAGAAGGAAAAGTGAAGGGAAAGGCAAAATCCCGCTCGAACCGTGTTGATCTGGGATTCCCCGCAAGGGTAGCTAGGCCGAGCGCGTTAGTACCAGTGGTGCACTGGTACTAACGCGCCACCTAGCCGGCGTTATATAGTTTCGGCCGCCGAAGTGATCGAGTTAGCTGGCAAAGCTGCTCAATAAGAAAACCCGCATTCGGAACAGAACACATTCGGTTCGGTGAACATCAAGACAACAACAGGCAGTCGCAGCGAGTGGCGAGTGGCAAACGCAATCGCAAAACGGCAGCTGGTAGCAGAAGAAAAAAGTCACAGGAAGGTTGTGTCCGAGACACGACCGCATAGATGACGTAGGATTCCGTTAGGCTATCTGTTGATTTTGGATATGTTTGAAGAATTACATCGTTAAACTCGTTACATCGTTTAATAATGATTTGGTGGCTCTGAGAAGAGCAATTTTGTTCGGTAGTTGGGTATTGTTTGTTCACTCCACTAGTGTTTACCGAGTGATGATGACAGAAGTATGGTAAAGAGTCGTTGGGTGGTGCGTATCAGATAGAAGATGCCGAAGTGGAATGACATATGATGAAAACCGCCCTCTGTGACCTTAGACGAGATGTCTCCTGTTTTAAAACAAACTTACCAATGTAATATAAGATAATTACCAATACCGAACACAATTATCAATTTTTCTCATCAGTAAAAACATGTTACTTTAATATAGAGAATACATATTTGAAATGGAAAAGGTAATTTTGTTTTATAATTTTTACTTTCTGAGCGTGTATTCAACCCAATGCGAAATTTCAATTGGACTAACAACATCTAATACTATATGTAGAGCATATGGAAAATCATTTTCTCGAATATTTTTTCACTTTTCCAATTTTTTCTCTCCGCATGAACTTTCCTAGGGTGAAAATGAACACAACAAAACAGACAGCTTAAACCGAACGACCCGTTCTCGAGCAGGAATACACCTTGGTTTTTATTTATGAAAATTGAAATAAATCATATATCAAGTCATTTTTAACACAACAACAACCATATACAATTTTACAATTACACCTTTTCACAATACACAATCGGTTATTGATATGAAATTTCACGAACATTGAAGTTCCAAATTTAAATATTATTTGATAGAATTAATCGAATCACTCACCCTACTTGCAATATAAAAATGCCCCCGACTTGCATATGTTTGCAATGCCGATTTCCCTCGGGCATCTTGGTTTTGATGTCTCTGTCAGGGAACACATTTCGGTGGGAACGAAAGCTCCCCCTACTTCCATGTATTTTCAATGTCGATTTCCCTCAGGCAGCTTGGTTTTGATGTCTCTGCTAGGGAACATATTTCGGTAGGAACAAAAGTTCCCCATACTTTCATGTATTTGCAATGCCGATATCCCCCAGGCAGCTTGGTTTTGACGTCTCTGTTAGGAAACCGCCGCATGTGTCGTTAATTTCGAACAATTAGTAGTGGATATTCCCGTTAGAATAGGGGTTGAGATTTTTCAATTGTTCGATAGTGAGCTTCATGACATATACTATTTTATTCAATATAAAAAATTGTTATGGAGTGCCGAAATCGATTGACGCAATAATTTAATCAATCCATCATGAAATGACAGAGCAATAAGCTTTTGAAATTGGACAATTGTGCTTGATTTTCGATTTTCAATTTGTACCCCAATATGTTCCCGAAAGACGTAATCCTACGTCAAAAGTTTGTTCTTTATACAATCTGCTTTGGTGGCAAATCCAGAAGAAGGCGGCATCGAGGGCGTTCGAAATGGTTTTTTTTTCCAAAACCACGAGTACAAAGTTTTCTAAATTGGAACCATTCCATAAAACAAGGCACTTATCAGGGCCATTAAACCTTTCAAAAAAGAGTTTACGAAATACAGTTCAATGCTTTCTAAAATAATATCCAAAATAATAAAAAAACACAAATTGATTTTTTCATAATTTGTATGCCAGGATCTGATGAGTATGTGAATTTGGCAGTTGTTCTGAAGTTATTGATTTTCACCAATTTTTAAATCGCTTCTAGATTGAAAGTACAGTAATTTACACTTATCTCGACATTTAGCTAATTGGACGGACCTGTGATGCGACATATTTAGTTGGACATTTTTGTAAACATAGAGTTCGGGGTCCAAATTATGACCCCACATTGAAAGTCGACACTGTACCACTGTCATCGCAAATGTTCAATTACAGGTTAAAATTACCTCCAATCCGACATTGAGTGGTGGTAATGCGACGTGCCATTGAATGTTATTTACTGTACAATATGTCACAGGCTGGATGGGAAGAAATTTTCCAACTGTGAAAGCTGTGGCGAGTGGCAAACGCAATCGCTAAACAGAAAGGTTTAGCCGAACAAGATGGGGATATCGAGTGATAACAAAAAAAAAAATAACTCTTTAGATTGAAGATAATTTTGTGATCCTGAAAAGGGTCCTTTTTAGCCTGCATGTGAATCCAACGAGCGAACAAATCGTAATGAATGTATTTTTTTGCCATCGCTGCCTTTTAACGCTCATTCGTTCGTCTCGTTGGACTCGCCCCTCTGGCTGAGTCTACCGATTTACCTCTATCCTGTGAGCGTGTACCGCTAGAGTATAAAACACGCGGATCCCAAAAAAATATCTCATTTTTCTTCAAACCGTAAACCAGTGTGGTTGTACGGCATCGTTTAACATCGCATCGCATCACATCATAAAAAGAAAACAAGCAGCAACGTGGACGTGTGGACGTAACAAAGGAGGACATGTTAAGGGAAAGGCAAAGTCTCACTCGAACCGTGCAGGTCTCCAGTTCCCTGTTGGTCTCATTCACTGATTGCTCCGCAAGGGTAACTAGGCCGAACGGATTGGTGCCAGTATACCTAACAGCGATTATAGAGATAACTGATGATAACTGATGTTGAAAATTGACTGACGTTACATCTGCATTGCATAAATAACTAAGGAGCAACACGATGAGCTATGTATTTCCTGCTGCTCTGTTCTTATTTTAAAGGACTTTTTCTCGACAGATCGTATTGATTTTTTTGCTTTCGCTTGATGAAAAGTGGGAAATTCGAAATAGTTTTGTAGCAACTAGACAACTAAATCAAATCTCACAAAACACTATACGATTCTCTCTAACTGGATTTATGTAAAATAAATCCGAGGTCGAGGTCGTCAATTACTTGAACAATTTGAAGCTAAAAGCATCTCAATGATTACGAACAAAACAAGTTGTAATTTTAATAGCTAACATTTGAACACGCGTTCAAAAATTAAACGATTTGTGAAACCATATTACATAAACATTTTAACGAAAACGGCGAATGAATTATTTTCGAGATCCTTCTAAGGGAAAACAACCCACACACACGTCTTGTCATCTCTCAGTCAGTCTTGCGAACCCATCTGTCAACAATAACATTCGAAGTACAGACATCGAAGCGAAGTTTTCTGGTGTCGCTGGTGGTCGACACTAAAATTAGTACGAATGCGTTGGAAACTGCTGACACATATCCGCCGCTTCCCGGGAAGTGTGAACTGAATCCTACTCAGCTGCAATCGCCAATTCCAGTTCGTACTGCAATTTTTTGCAAAACCTCTATACTATAACTTTGGCATGTGTTTTTGAAAACAAACATTACTAGATCATGTGAAAGTTATCTATAAACTAAGTTTGATCTTCATTTAATAATTTAATCGCACGTTGGGCTCTGCAAGAAACTCAAAAACGTCGCGTTGGGCGTCGAACGTGTTAAAGTGGAAACACGCACGGGGGAGCCACAGAATGGGAATGAATTAGTGCTTCCCATCCGCAGAATGGACGCGAATATTGCACGATGTGCACTTTAGAATGCGACATAAATCAACACATATCCTGACGCCCCCTCATTCGGCGCTAATGCTTCTGTTTTCAGACGTTCGTCGAGCCAACAACGGTGCCATCTATTCGTGTGCAGGACATACGGCAACGTGCATATTGCCGACAATGTCGGTCACAGTGAACGAGCAGAGCTCGGATCACATATGATGAACAGATGATCTTTTTAAGTCGCTTTTGATTCTCGGTCTAGATTTGCCAAAGCCTCGCAAACTTGAGTTCAATCGAAGTCAAACTCACGATGTTATCATCTATGTTTGTGGTTGTTTATTGGAGTACACTTCAGAAAGCATAATAAATACGTGTATATTCGTTTCAAATACATCAGACGCCTGTGTATAAATATTGCGAAAAGGGTTTGATTGAACGTGACAATTTGCGAATAAATCGCTATCAAACCCCAGACATTATTCCCCACCAATCTCAACGTGTTTCCGTGAGGAGAAGTTCCTGCTCTTGCTCCCGCACGTGGCCGATATCGAACAAATATTGGCGTTCGCCATCGGATTCGACAGGAGTGGGGGAAAGGATGGGATTTTCGTGGGCGCTAATATTACGTGATAAATTGTCGAGTGGATTTACAGCGAGAGCCCTTTCCCTCGGAGGTCGACGTGAAACGTGTAGCTTGGCTGGTGTTTTGCTATCTTCGTGAGAAATTGTAGCGAATTTCGGACAGATAAAATATGGGTCATAAATTAATATAAACTGTTGGGGAGCAATCAGTTAAGGGTAACTACCTTCAAGCTGTTATACATCATTCTGCGAGATTCGTGACGAAAAAAGTAAAAAGTGATTTGATCCATTTCGTACCATCTGTTTGAAGAATCGCGCAACAACTTCGATAATTTTTCATGGCTTTGGAAAGTAGCCCCTAGGTAACGTTTTCACATCAAATGATATTTTAGCTTATTAGCTACAATTTACCATCACTTTTCATTTAATTTTGAATAACTTCATTTGGTAATAAATTCTATTTAAAGTAAGCATGTGCAAATGATGTTATCAATTTAAATTAGGAAAAACAAAAAAAAATGCTAAAAGGTGTGATCCTTTCTGAAGTATTATTTCGATAAAAGAACATTATGACGTAGGACAGAAACCATACGTTTGAGCCACCCACAGGAAAAAGGTGAGGAAATTGAGTGTTAGTGAAATCGAACATTGGCTATAACGAATTATTACCAAGACAGCTGACATATCTAGGACGTTCTAGTTTGTTTACTTGAGAAGACGGAAGCTTTTTTCATTTATTTTTGCATTTTCAAATGTGATACAAACATCGATTAATTTAGCAAATGCTGTTGAAAAGTTACATGTTTGTACGTAATAACCTCAGGTGATGGCGTAATAACCTTAGATGACGAAATTGTATCGCCAGCCATCGAATTTATCACCCTTATTGGGTGATAAATTCGAGTTATGCAAAATTTAATGAAAGAGATGGTAAGTGGTAGCAAAGTAGAAGCATTGTACACTGAACTGCAATTGTTATCTCTCAATCAATGATGTTAAATGATTATATCAAGCTTCGAACTACCAAATATACCATCGACAAAAAAAATAAAGGAACTGAGTGCGAAGTCGAAAGTTTCAAGTGATTTTTGACGTCCTTTAACTTCGTGAAAAATCAACGCAGATGGGATGTACATCATTTTAGAGCTCCAACTTTAAGGAATTAGAATGTTTCACGTACATTTGTTTGCAGGATTTCAGAGAAGTGCCAAAACCAGTTTTTTGTAGTGCATCTGTAATTTTGCAAATATTGCAGTAAACTCTAATGTTTGCAGACAAACGTTTAGCCTAGTGTATCCCTTCACAGGAATGTAAGAATGAAAATTATGAGAGTCGCGTAGCATTTTGTACTTCTAGTACGATTTGCGATGAAGTGCTCCTCTAATTTACTCCAAATTTTGAAAAATCGGCTGAACGTATCAAAATAAAACGTTTACAGGAATGTAAGGATACACCAGGCCAGAAATTTGCCACAAACATTGGAATTTACTGCACTATTTGCAAAATTACAGATGATTTTCTAAAACACTACAAAGAACCTGTTTTGGCACTTTTTTGAAATCGATGCGAAAAATTTGAATAAATTTTTTGTAGGACCTTCCCATACAGTAATATCTCTGTATGGGAAGGTCCTACAGGAACGTTCTAGGAATCAAATGAAAGTTTTTTGATAAGGGTAATTGGGTTTGTTATTGAGCTGGTTAGCTAAAAATTGTGTTAGTCCACAAAATCTTTGAAAAGCAGAAAAAAAGATTTTTTAATTCTTCCGATTTGATTTTGTTACCCACTATATATACAAACACTAAGATAGAAATATGTACGTCAATATTCTAATATCCGAAACTTGGAGCTTTAGAATTATGTATATACCATCTGTATTAGTTGATTTTTTCACGAAATTACCGCATGTAAAAAATCACTTGATTTTTTAGACTTAGACTTTTAGACTCTGTTCCTCGATTTTCGTTTGTCGAGTGTATAATAAAATAAAAGAGATGATCGTTGGACATTAAAATTCTATTTAACTGAATAACAACGTTCAATTTTTCGGGAAATGAAAATTGAAGAAATTGAAGAAATCCATGATTGGGTCAGGTGTACAAATTGAAGTCTGCAGGATTTTTTTTCATTGAATCTGTTCTAAGGGAAGCCATAAGGGAAAGAAACATCAACACGTCTAACAATTGCAACAATCTCAAACAAACTTTGAATTATATAACAGCCCAGTCACATTGAACATAGAGACAAAATAACAAAAGTAGAAATTTCATTAAAACCCAACTCATTTTATGACACTAAAAATGAAAACAAAATTTCATAATTCAGCCAGATATGTTATTTGAAAAATCCTCAGCTTTCCAGGAAAAAAATTTAAAAAATATAGCGCCTTTGGTCCCGAGACCATTAAAACTATAAAAAACAAATACAATCAATAATAACGAAAACATAATTCAAATTTTCTGCAACTGTAGATTTTTTTTTAAAAAAGACCAGCTAATTGACCTTAATTTAATATATCGAACATCTGAATTGATCCAGTGGTTCAAAAGTTATGAATTTAAAAAAAAAATATTTTTTGGAAAAAATGCGAAAAAATGGATTTTTTGGACCACCCTAAAATGGGAATGGTCACCCTAACAAAAAAATAAAAAAAATACTGGTCTAATAATTTGCGATAAAGAACAAAACTACCACTTTTGATGGATATCTGAGAACCAATATACCGGTTTGGCATGGAATGGCTGAATTGTTGAAAATGATTCTGTTTTACTGGAATAGAAAGACCATAAATAGTTAAACAGTCATGAACTCGGGTTCTGGGATAGATCAAAAGTCATAGGAGCGTTTTCACACCAAATGACGGATTGAACAAATTCTAGTGGTTTAAGAGGCTTGAGTATTTTGAGCAACTGGAGAGGTGGTTTTGACTCAAGAGTAATTTTTGGATTTTTGCTTTTTACCATGAAATCCATTTAAAATGTAGCTTGAAAAACATTTTTTTCTTGAGATAAACAATTGTAAAATGTCAAGCACTATCTAAATGCGCCAAATCCCACGTTTTGATTGGCCCAATTTGTGTTCTTCAAGTTGTATCGATCCAAAAGAGGGAATTTAGCGGCAACGAAATACAATTCATCAATATTGTTGGAGAACGGTATAAAGTATGAGCAATTTGGTGCTAACGGGCACAGATAGTGGTAGCAAACCGCGCTATCCATGTAAATTGTCAAATTCTCGGTCCACATCTCCCGCTCGCATAAGAAATTATTCACAATGTAGAATCGACACAATAATTAGTTGTAATACAGAACTCATACGAAACGGACGCGTTGTTAAACTCTCTCGTCATCGGTCAATAAACGAACTTATGTATATAACATCCGGATAGTCGTTCCGTGTGTTTTCTTTTTCGTTAACCGGAAAACCGGAAATTGTGGTCACCGCGTTGACGAACAAATATCACTGCGAAAACAATCGCAGCTATTCACTGTGCATATCATCCTATCCAAGGGGAATGAGAAAAATAAGACGACAAAGCTAACACACACACACACACACACACACACACACAAACCAGCCAGCAGACAGTCTTTCCTAATGCGTTCAGCCTAATGCGTCACACACAACGGTTTTACTCTTTTTCTTCGTCTTCTTCTTCTTGGTTTTGGTCAAGAGGGTTTCAACTAGAAAGTTCATTTGCCTGTAACCTTTGAAAAGGCCATTGGGGGTTCAGCTTCGGAGAGACTGTTGAAAGAAACGGATTTCATTCGTTGGATTGTTGGCAAAAAAATTAGAAAATTTTGAATCAGACACGTAATTCGGGCGTTTTTTCGAGCTCCGTAAAAATAAAGCCAAGAATATTTCTACTATACATTTTATCATTATTTGTTCATCAATCTTTTAACAATAAAACAAAAATTGAACGGAGAAAAAATATTCATAACTAGAATAGTAAAGAGCTGATGAAGTGAGGGGGTTCAAAAACAGCATCAATAAAATGGCTCTAGCTTGGTAAATAATAGGAAGTCCTTTCTAGGGTATATTTTTAAATGTCTGTTAAAAATATGAAGGAACAAAAAAGATTTTTTTAAATTTTCTAGACTAGAAAACTGCCTTAACTGAAAATTTTAAAGTTGAAATAATAATTTATGTAAAGGCGGAGAAATTATATGAAATGATCAATAAGATACTGGAAAAAAATCGAATGGTTTTTCATTCAATAAAGGTGAGCCAAAAATTGAAAATAACTTGAAAAACTAGTGAAAAAAAAAATTTAGTGATAAAAATTAATATGCTGAAATACGAGGGTCACTATTTATATTTCGGGAATAGGAACAAAAACAAATAGTTAAGCTGCGAATATATTTTTATTGTTTTTCAAAGTACTCGCCACGATGATCGATACACTTTTGCATACGCTTAAACCAATTTTCAAAGCATTTATTCCAATCGACACGAGCCTTTTTTTTGAGCGATTGTCAAATTATGTGGGATCCAACGTAAACATAATTTTCGCACAACTAAGTGTTCATGTAAAATCGCATATATGCTGGTGGAACTAATGCTTAGGGATGCCTCAATCTCACAATAGGTTACATGACGATCTTGCTTAATCATTTCGTGCACAGCATCGATGTTTTCTGGCACTACAGCCGATTTTGGACGACCTTCACGAAACTCGTCGGACAGCGAACTACGACCACGATTGAATTCACTATACCAGCGATACACAGTGGTTTTTGATGGAGCTTCATCGCCAAAAGTCAAATTAAGTTGATTGACGCACTCTTGTTGTGATAATCCACGTCGAAAGTCGTAAAAAATCATCGCACGAAAATGTTCACGATTCAGTTCCATTTTTTTGCCGAGACCAAACTTTCAACTAAATATAAAATAAACAAATAGCGTCCGTATGACAAAATGTTCTGAGTACGTATATCGTCAAAAATGTCAAACTTTACGATGGAACCGTCAGATGGACTCACATGACATCAGTGTTGCCAATTCCCGAAATATAAATAGTGACCCTCGTAAATTGAATTTCATAATTTGTGAAATTAAGTGAGGGGCTCAGAAGGAAAGAGATCAACTCCTCATCAACTTTTCCTTTAGTTAATAATTCAACTGCAAAAAGGTTCCAATTTGAGTTTGCTATGAAACTTGATAGTTGAGGTTCTGATCTATTTTCCACATTGTCAAATACAGCTGGGAATGTGTTTGCAGCTAAATTATAACCAAAAGAGAGAGTCGATGTAGAGAAATCGATGATGTCACTTACACCCCTTTCATTTTGAGCCCCTAAAGTGTGAGAAAATCTATATATGTATAAGAATGGATTTCTGTCTGCTGTCTGATTCATATGGACTCGGAGACTACTGAACCGATCGACATGAAAATTGGTATGTAGGGGTAGGGGTATGCGAGGGTTCTAGGGGACACGATACGTTTCTATGGTGAATAAACACTCCTTCCCTCTCTCTGAGGTGGTTCAACACACCTCCCACCTTTCTAATGGGGGGCTGCCAAAGAAATGAAACACAAATTTCTGCATAACTTGAAAACTAATCAAGCAAGTGGAACCAAATTTGGCATATGGAGGTTTTAGGGAGCAAAAAATATTTTTATGATGGTTTGACACGCCTTTCCGCTCTCTAAAGAGGGGGGGGGGGGTGTGTGAGGTTGCTGTTTGCTGTACAACTCGAAAAACAATCAAATGGAATCAAACTTAGCATATGACGAATTTCATGCCAACTCGACTGGCCGTTGGCAGCACCATCTCAGATAGCAGTGAAACGTTGTGGGTGTAAAGACATAGGTCATTTAAGCAACTTTGCATACTTGATACATTCGAAAAATAATTAGACAACTTTTTGGAAAAAAGCATTTTTTTTAATCTTTACAAAAATTCATAACTTAAAAACTATGACATCTACAAAATTCATGTCGAAGGATGAAATGTAGGAAATTGTTTTTTAAGAAAAAAATACCAAAAATGTTTTGGAAAAAAATTTGGCTGAAAAAAAAAATTATTTCAAAAATTTAAATTTATTTTTCAAAAGCGTATTTTTTTTTAAATTCCCAAAAATATATACAGGGAAACTTCGATATAACGTACCCACGTTATAACGTACCCTCGATATAACGTCACTCGATATAACGTACATTTTACCTCGATATAACGTACACATTTCCAAAGTGTGAAGGAAAAAAAAAATTCAATATTTTTTTCCCTGATAGAACAATGAATTATCTGTATTGTGATGCTAAAACAAGTTTTGTACCTTCAATCAATCCAGAAATACAGCTGGTTTTGTGATTCCGGATTCTAAATGAATCATGCTTTAATCAACAGTACGAAGGGAAACATCATGAGAAAGGCTGGCTTCGTCTTCTGATTGAAGTTATTCATTAACTTCACTAAAACAGCAACACAATAATGTATTATAGACTACGTTTGTGAGTACTTTATTATGCTTCGATATAACGTACAATTCGATACAACGTACAATTTTGAAAGTGAAATGTACGTTATATCGAAGTTTACCTGTATATATGAATAGCCCTTGAAATTTCCAACAAGTGGTCTATACATCGGAAGATGGACACTTTTACAGGGAAAAGGGTTTTTCTAACAACAACTTTTTTATTTTTTGTTAGAAAAAAATACAACTTATCCTAATTTTGTTTAAAGTCAAAATAGCGATATGGTGTATTCGACAAAGTTTTAGAGACTATAAACTTTTGTCGAAGACATCAACTTTCTATCTTTTATAGTTTTTGGAATATATGTCATCTTCATACATATGTCATTGTTTGAAGACTCCTGAAAAAAAAAATGTTTTGCTCGTAACATTTTTGTGTGTAAATTCTCACGTTTGACATGTTCTTGACATGTTTCTAAATAGAGAAAAGTTAGCAAAGCATGTAAATTGCGATAATTTATACATAAAAATGTTACGAATTGAACATTAATAGTATTTTTCCAAAGAAAAAAAGTTGTTGTTCGAAAAACTTTTTCCATGTAAATGTAAATTCCATATTAAGGGCTATTTATATCAATTTTTTCAGAACTTTAAAAGCACATGTTTTCGAGAAAAATGATTTTTAATTTTCAAAATATTTTTTTTTCAATGAATTTTTTTTTCCAAAAAATTCTTTGATATTTTTTAATGAAAACCTAAGTAATTTCCCCCTTTTCATTCTCTGATCTTTTTTTTATGAAAAAAAATCATAGGAGGTTGTGTTCAAGACACGACCGCATTGTTGACGTAGAACTACGCTGTAGTTTAATTCAAGTCGCTTGTTTATAACTGCAGATATTATTTTATAATGCTACGAAAATTTTGAAATAACCATTCTAGAATCATTTGACGATAATTGTTTGATGATTTATTCTTGTGCTCGCAGAACAATACATGCTCGAGATAAGCACGATAAGCGATAATCCTTAGTGGAGAAAGTTTTGCTACTGGCAAGCGAAACCAAATCACATACAACATTTCAGAACGACATTTACTTTCTTGGTGACTAAATAAACAAAATAAACTCTATCTGTTAATCTCAACAACCTCGAAAAGAGTAGCACTGCTTCATTATGATCAAGATTAGCGCAAATGCAATACTAGTTGAAAGCAGTTTTGCGACTGGCACGCGAGCCCAAATTAATTAATAACTTTATATAACTTATTGAATAACTTGGTTTCCCCAAAAAAAATTTTAACGCAGCCTTAACACCTGTTTCACCATAGCGTCAGTTCAACGCATTGATGACAGAAAACAAACAATGTTAACTGCTTGGAAAAAGGCTGAATATTTGTCTCTGCAAAGATTCATTACCAATACCCTAGCGTAAATATTTCCCTCCCGCTATCTCCTCTCCTTCTTTATATTTATCATTACGACTGCATAATTTGCAACACCAAACAATCATCAATCATAGCATAAAAAAATTAGGCGATTGTTGCATCGTTACAGGCCGTTATCGTTACGAGAGCAGATGCAAATGAGGTTTCAGCGTAGCGAAGATGCACTATTTTTACGTACGGGTTATGAAGCACTCACGTACGCATACAAATATCCATATACGATGGCTTGAAGCAACTAAATATACACACACTTATCTCCGTTCTGCGCTCTTCTCAACAGAAGCCCTTTCTGTTAATATTGCCAGTCTAGATTAGCTTAGCTGTCATCCTTTGTGGAGAGAGTTTTCCTACCCTCATGCGGAACCAAATCACTGACAAAATTCCAGAACATTTATTTTCTTGGTGAGCTGACGATAGCCTAGATTGATGATTCCCCACACACTTATGTAGCTCAGAACCTTAATGCAATGGCGTCAGTTTGATGCAATGATTGCAATGCCAGAGACACCAGCGAGTGAGAAATTTGGTCGCGTCCACAGCTCAATCCGAAACGAAGACATGTGATGAGCGATAATCATTGCTTTGAATACAGAGCGATACTGAAAGTTTGCCTTTCCTTCCTTTCCTTGTTGAATTAAAGAGACTTTAAACTTCTTCTGTTCATTCGTCTGTAACCTTCAAAAAGGCCCTTGGAAAACTTTACTTTATCCATCATATTACTCCTCCACCACCATTGCCTTGAGAAAGGCATTCGATCCCTCGCTGTACAGCTCGCCCAACGATGTTGTTCAGTCGATTTCCTCACGAAGAATGAAAGTTTGCATCAGCGAGATCCACTGTTTATACTCTAAGCAAATATTCCCCTTAGTTTTTCTTCTTTTACTTTGTTCATGGAGACTTTACATCTTACAATTTTCCTTTCGTTGCTCGTTATTGACAGCTCTGTTGGGGAAAGCACACAAACGGACAGAATAAATGTATGAGGAAATGGGAATGCTTCCAATTCTCATTAATTTAAACCATATACAGACTATGGGTTTATAATGTATGGCATATCAAACAAATCTTAGGGAATTTCCGATTCGTTTGGTATGTAAATCGCCAAAATCCGTTCGCGGCAAAAATAGTTATTAACGTTAACTTTATTTCATAAAAACGTGACCTGTTTTCTGATTTGACACCCTTAATGAAAGACGTAGTTCTACGTCAAAATACTATTAATGTTTAATTCGTAACATTTTTGTGTATAAATTATCGCAATTTACATGCTCTGCTAACTTTTCTATATTTAGAAACATGTCAAGAACATGTCAAACGTGAGACTTTACACACACAAATTTTACGAGCAAAGCATATTTTTATTCAGGAGTCTTCATACAAAAATGACATATATTCCAAAAACTATAAAAGATAATAAATTTTGGGCAAGATGAAGTTTGCTGGGTCAGCTAGTATAATATAAATATGGTTAGATGGAAAATGTTGGTTTGTAATCGGAAGAAGAAAACTATTTATATAGTGTTACAATGAAATTTTAATTCGGTGAAAAGCTAAGCAGTTAAACTTATTGGATAAATGTATGAAAAGAGTGATAAATGGTTAATCAATACACTCGACATAAAAATTAGAGGAACAGAGTGCGAAGTCCAAATTTTGAGGTGTAGATGTAGTGGACGCAAATGTACAGAAGAAATAAAAAAAACGATTTCTGTTTGCTCTTCCAAACTTTATGTAGACCAACACATTTTTTTGCTTACCAGCTCAATCGATTGCTAAAACGTTCGTGTGGGATCTTTCCACACAGAGATATTTTTTTTTTTCTTTTAATTCGTTTATTTTTACAGGCTCAGTTACTTAAGTTTAAAGGAGCCGAATTCTTAAATATAATTTTAAAACTATATATATAAACAATTTTCTTACATCTATGGTTAGTAAGGTGGAAAACCGATTACTCGCGGTGTACTCGAGTTTAGGAGGGTGACATATTTTTAGGAGAAGGATGGGATATAAGGAAATTGTAACAATGTTGATGAACACTCAATTTATAAATCTATTCGTATATCTATAGTGTATTTACATTTCAACTTATTCTACTATTTATAGCAAGGGGACGAATTACCCGCAAAGGAAGGAAAGGAGGGTATAAGGATGTAGGGACAATCACACACGAAGATCTATAGCTTTAAGGAAAACATATATATGGGACATGTAATCAAGCCAACACATCTCTCACCGGCACATTGGGCTGTCTTCCTCGGGCCCGAAGGGAGTTTTTTAAATTCGATCTGGCGACCAGATACACCTCGCACGACCAAACAATGTGCTCGATGTCGTGATAACCTTGGCCACAAACGCAGAGATTGCTGCTGGCAAGATAGAAACGGAAGAGTAGTGCATCTAACGAACAGTGATTGGACATGAGTCGGGAGAAGGTGCGAATAAAGTCCCGACTCAAGTCCAGACTTTTGAACCATGGTTTGAGGCTAACCTTAGGGATAATCGAGTGGAGCCACCGGCCCAATTCATCTTCGTTCCATTTGCGTTGCCAGTTAACTATGGTATTTTTGCGGACTAACGAATAAAATTCATTGAAGGCGATTTGACGCTGATAAATATCGCCTTCAATTGCACCTACCTTTGCTAATGAGTCAGCCCTCTCATTACCCGGAATGGAGCAATGTGAAGGGACCCAGATAAAGGTAATGACATAACAGCGTCTGGATAAAGCACTCAAAATTTCTCGTATTCTCTCAAGGAAGTACGGCGAGTGCTTTTCCGGCCTCACTGAACGGATAGCTTCGACAGAGCTAAGACTATCCGTTACAATGTAATAGTGTTCAACAGGTCGTGAGGCGACGCTGTCCAGCGCCCAATGAATTGCTGCCAATTCAGCAATATACACTGAGCAAGGATTCTGAAGACTGTGTGAGGTGCTAAAAAATTCGTTGAACACTCCAAATCCTGTGGACTCGTTTATAGTGGTCCCATCAGTAAAGTACATATTATCACAATTGATACCCCCATACTTTTCATCGAAGATCGTTGGAGTGATCCTCGATCGTTGGTAATCTGAATATCCATGGATATCTTGCTTCATGGACAGATCAAAATGCACAGAGGAATTGATGTAGTCAGGGAAACAAACACGGTTGGGAATATACGAAGAAGGATCAACCTGCATGGAGATGAATTCATGATATGAACTCATGAATCCGGAGTGAAAATTTAGCTCGATCAGCTGCTCAAAATTTCCGATCACCAATGGGTTCATGACCTTACACCGGATGAAGAACCGAAGAGATAATAAATTGAAGCGATCTTTTAGTGGGAGTAGGCCTGCCAAAACCTCGAGACTCATGGTATGCGTTGAGGGCATACATCCCAACGCAATACGGAGACAAAGATACTGAATTCGCTCGAGTTTAATGAGGTGTGTTTTGGCAGCTGATTGAAAACAGAAACTGCCATACTCCATCACTGAGTAGTTGTTCGATACAACATTATAAGATCTTCGGGATGGGCTCCCCACCAGGTGCCGGTAATTGTACGGAGAAAGTTTATTCTTTGTTGGCATTTTTTACTCAGATACCTAATATGGGCCCCCCAAGTACATTTGGAGTCGAACCAGACCCCAAGATACTTGAATGACATAGCATGAGTGATCGGTTTACCCAAAAGTTGAAGCTTTGGTTTTGCTGGTCTATGCTTCCTAGAAAAAACCACCATCTCTGTTTTCTCCGTGGAGAATTCGATCCCTAGCCCAATGGCCCAGGTTGAAAAATTGTTCAAAGTATCTTGTAAGGGTCCTTGCAGTTCGGATTCGTTTGATCCTACGACAGACACCACTCCATCATCTGCAAGTTGTCTTAGGTTGCAATTTTGTGTAAGGCAATTGTCGATGTCGCTTACATAGAAGTTGTACAAAAGGGGGCTTAAACATGAGCCCTGGGGGAGTCCCATGTAGGAGACCCGACTTACTGTCGAATCCCCGTGAGAAAAATTCAAATGTTTCTCACAAAGCAAGTTATATAACATATTATTCAATAGAGGCGGCAGACCCCGAGAGTGTAATTTGTCTGACAGGACCTCTATTGAAACAGAATCAAAGGCCCCCTTTATGTCCAAGAATACTGAAGCCATTTGTTTTTTTTCGGCGTAAGCCAATTGAATTTCTGAAGAAAGCAACGCAAGACAATCATTCGTCCCCTTGCCCCTGCGGAACCCATATTGTGTATCTGAGAGTAGGCCATTCGTTTCAACCCATCGATCAAGGCGAAACAAGATCATTTTCTCCAACAATTTCCGTATACAAGACAGCATTGCTATTGGGCGGTACGAATTGAAGTCGGACGCGGGTTTTCCGGGTTTTTGAATAGCTATAACTCGTACTTGTCTCCAATCATCTGGAACAATATTATGCTCCAGAAACCGATTGAATAAGTTCAACAAGCGATGTTTCGCCACATCAGGGAGATTTTTCAGCAAGTTGAACTTAATTCTATCCGATCCCGGAGCAGAATTGTTACATGAAAGGAGAGCAAGAGAGAATTCTACCATCGAAAACTCGGAATCAAGATCGCACCTATCTTGTGGTATATCTCGAACAAATTTTTGCACAGGAGCTGAATCAGGACAAACCTTTCGTGCAAAATTAAAGATCCATCGATGTGAATATTCCTCGCTTTCATTGGATGAAGAGCGATTTCTCATGTTTCGAGCCACTTTCCATAATTTTTTCATTGACGTTTCTCGTGACAAACCTCCCACGAAATTTCGCCAATAAGCACGTTTTTTCCCTTTGATAAAATTTTTGAACTGATTCTCAAGGGCTAAATACGTTTGAAAATTTTCAGGAGTACCACGTTTCCGAAAAGCTTTAAATGCATTCGATTTTTCTACATAAAGCTTGGAACATTGGCTATCCCACCATAGATTGGGAGGCCTTCGGAAAATGGTGGAACCTGGATTGGGTTTCGTTTGAGCGCGAACTGCGCTGTCATAGATCAAACGAGAAAGGAAGTTATACTCCTCCAATGGAGGTAAACCATCTCTGGAATTGATGGCTAGAGTAATCGCGTCCGCATATTTTTTCCAGTCAATGTGTCTTGTGAGGTCATATGCCATGTTTATAGATTCAGAAGAATTCGACCCAATGGTGATGGAAATTTTGATTGGCAAGTGATCACTACCGTTGGGGTCCTGAATTACATCCCACTTGCAATCTAACGATAGTGAATTCGAGCAAAGCGAGAGGTCAAGAGCACCTGGGTTAGCAGGAGGTTTAGGTACACGTGTTGTTTCCCCAGTGTTCAAAACGGTCATATTGAAGCTGTTACAAAGGTCATATATCATCGATGAACGATTGTCGTCGTACTGTTCCCCCCAGGCAGTTCCGTGAGAGTTGAAGTCTCCCAAGATCAATCGTGGCTCAGGAAGGAGTGAGCACATGTCAACAAGTTGCTTGCGGCTAACCGCAGCTCTCGGAGGCCAATACAAGCTGACAATACAGAGGTCTTTGCCTCTGATGTTTGCATGACAAGCAACAGCTTCAATCCCTCCAATAGGTGGAAGGTCAATTCGAAAAAATGAGTGGCACTTATTGATCCCCAATAGCACCCCTCCGTATCTGTCATCACGGTCCAAGCGTACAATATTGAAATCATGGAAAGAGAGATCATCTCGCGAAGAAAGCCAAGTTTCGGACAGAGCAAAAACATCACAATTGAACTTATGAATTAAAAATTTGAATGTATCCAATTTAGGGATAAGACTACGACAATTCCACTGTAAAACAGTGATATCTCCGACCTCTCTATTTGAATTAGACATCAAGAGAGATAATCATTGCAAGGAGGGGCCATGTTTGCATCAATTGTTGCAAAATTGTCTTTAATACTGGAAGCATTGAAATGACAATGGTTCTGATGGAGTCGGAAACGTTAAAACACTTGAAGATTTGATCCAAAAGGTCAGACAACTTTATAAATCCCGATTGGGAAGTTGAGCTGGACGGAAAAATAGGGACAGTTGGGGTTTTTGATGTCCCCTCGAGTGCTGGGTCGTTCGAAGGTGAACTATTCCCACGGAAGCCAGGAGGAACCTGATTTTGCTTGTCCGCTGCACTCGTTTTTTTAGGCAAGCTAACAGGGGATATCACCGGAGGGACTTGTGATTGAATTTTGGGAGTGGTCACATTTCTGCGCCGGGGATTCCCTTGGGAAATAAACGGTGTACCCCCGTGAGCTGTGTCCGCTTCCATTTCGTCAACTGGCAACGTGGAAAAGATATTGTGTGAGGAGATTGGATGTTGTTGTTGTTGGGCCTGTGGAGAAGCGCCCTTTAAAATTTCCGCAAAAGTGCGTTTCGAGCGTTCCTTTAAAGAGCGCTTCTGTTTCTCCCAGCGACTCTTGTAATTTTCACAAGCTGAGAGCTCATGTGGGGTCCCCCCGCAATATGGACACTTATGCTCAGTCGCACTGCAGGATTTGCCCACATGTTGCTCTCCGCAAGTGGCACAGCGCTCCTTGTTGGCGCAGTAGTCTGCTGTGTGACCAACTGACTTGCATTTGTTGCAAGTCATGGGCTTTGGCACGAAGAGACGCAGCGGAAGCCTCAATTTGTCCACCATAACGTAGTCAGGGAGGGCGGAACCAGCAAAAGTTACTCGAAACGAGTCGGACGGCGTGAATTTTGTTTTTCCCTCTTCCTGGGACACTTTTCCTAATTGATGGCAGTCCAAAATTTTAACTTTCGTCAAAGGGAGCTTTTTAAATCTGCCATCTCCCTCTTTTATTAATGCGCTCGTCAGACCCGTTTCTGTGATCACCCCCGAAATTTCTACGTTATGGCAGGGCACATAGACGCGATATTCTAGTACGAACCTATTGTCGACAACAATCTCGTTAGCTTGCTTCCGATCAGCCACGACAACACGCAGTTTGTTCGGTCGAACCTTTCTAATTTCGACCACGGAGGAATAATTTTTTGTCAGATCTTTCATGATCTGAATGACGTTGAGCGATTTCCCGTTGGGTTTTGGCCGGAAGAAAACAACCCATGGGCCAGATCCAGATGCATCTTCTGGATAGACCTTGACACGCGGAGAGGGGACAACTGCGGGGGAGGACGAGGTCGATTGTTGAGCGGGAGCGGGAACAGTTGGGCTGGGAGGCAAGTTCGGGAGATAATCGGAAGCGGGAGCGGGAGATTGAGGGGGCGAAGTGGAAAAGTTTGCCAATTTTCTTGAAGGGGGCTTGTTGAGGTTGATTAACTCTTCCTCTGAAAAGACATCGTCTGAGGGGGGAACGCGTTTAGGCGACTTCCCAGTAGTTAGTGAGGAGGAAACATCAGATTCAATGTCCATATCAAGAGGATCGCACTCTGCCATTATGGCAGATATACAATTATACTTTTTCTTTTTTTTTTTTTAAATCCTTAACCTAATATATATATAAACTAAAATACTTGAAGCGCACGGTGCGGATGATTTGTAACGGTGCTCCAATCGAACCACGTGATGATCGCTTGGCACAACAGCAATGGTGTATCGCACCACAATACGATGACGAGGAACGGCACACGCTCACAGCGCCCGCAGTGGAGGACTTCTCCCTCCCGCTGGTTGTGATTACTTATCACTTCACTCTCGCAATAAAGAAAACACCGTTAGGCGGCTCGCACACCGGAGCAATGAGCAACTAGCAACTGTCAACATGCAATAAGCAATATTATCACCAATGGATTTTTCCATTTAATCTTTGTTGATCTCGCACACCGACGCAATACGATATCGCTGTCGCCTTTACAGAGCAACACATGTCGCTAGCAACACGGCGTGTCGGTTGAATAGCAACTTATCGCTCATATTTTGACAAGTTTCGTACATTAAGGCGATTGTTTGCATAATGTCAGGGGTTTTTATTGCTCTGGTATGCGAAGAACAACAAAATATGTTTCCTGTTGCATATTGTGTACTGCAGTTTGCTAGTTGCTTATTGCTGCGGTGTGCGAGCCGCCTTAGAGCGACACAATCACATCAGCGAAACCGATAACGGTATTGTTCCAACACAATAACGGACACGAACAACTTTGCGTCCGGCGGCTTCGGACTGCGCGAGCTGACTCCACAGGCTCGAACGAATTGTATAAACAAAGCGTATGGATACAACACGGCAGAAAATACACCAGCTAACGGTAACCGAGAACGATAACGATAACGGAGTGACATAATATACGTCTGATTACTCGAAGGTCTCGACGCGGAATGATATAAAATTCTTGTACCGATTCATTTATTATTCATCTACAAAAAATACATGGCGGAACAATTATGCTTGAAATGTCAACATGGGACAATTGAACTTGAAGTTGTTTTTTTAAAAGCTGATAACAAACAATAAGTTTTTTTGTGGTTTTCTGGGAAAATTAGGCATGAAAACATCGTTCAATGAAGAAAAGTGGAAATTGTGGAATTAAAAGTCAAAATGTAACATGGGACAACTATGCGTAGAAGGGCAGTCTACATTCTCAAAATATGATCAAAACATTGGCCATGATTTTATGTTATTATACACCAGTTATGAAGGAAACAAATGGAAGGTATTTTGATTTATTCAAAATTCAGTGGTGATTCCGATTGCAGAGTTTTTAAATGCGCACTTAAAATTTTGCATTTTTACTTTTCGTTCTACCAAGAAATACTCTGCAGGTTACGTAAACAAGTACAGTTAGAGCCATGTACACATAAATGCTCCAAACGTCCATAATATTTGCGGTTATTTTTATTATGACAAAAGCCATAAAGAGGAATCATTCAGAAATAAATGGAGTATGTATTAGCGATAAAACCAAATGTCAACAATTCTGATATTATTCTTCCCTCCACTCAATATAACGATGTCAGCCCATAAGCACTTCCTCTAATCCTGAACCACCCACTGGATTTCTTCAATCTAATTATGATAAGGATAAGAAGGGAAACCAACAATGATGCGCCATCAAATTAAGATCCTACCGTCCTTCCCATCAACCAATGTTCAGTATCGCGATTGATGATAATCGAGTTATTTACTTCATTACGATTACACTTAGCCCGTGTGATTTCCCGGCCTTGGCCCAATCCTATTTGTGTTTGGCGAGCAAACGATGAGATCCCCGATGATTGAATCGAGCAATCGAAGCGATTTCGTCGCTCATCATCAATAAATCGAGTGGAAGGGCTGTGCCCGGGATTCAATATTGCATTTGGCACGTCGGGCTCAATCACGGACCCGACGTGATCCCGTGAGATGACGATGCACTTACACACGCAGCGAGATAGTAGTGTTCGATGGCTCCATCGGAAGATGAGGTTAGTACGAAATGAAGAGCAAAAAAATGGTTGAAAAATTGTGTAACAGCGGAAGGTACATTACCGGAAGAAACTTTCAGTTCTCGAGCGAGGCGAGCATTCCTTCGAGAGGCCGGAATTTGTGAATCTGAAACGAGAGAAGATGCAGGCATCGTTCAGAATCAAATTTTAGCAGGGTTTCAATGGGAATTCTGAAGAAGTCAGGTGTTCGCCCGGATAGACTTGTTCTGTTGAAGTTTGGGCTAGTGAGGAACAATTTGTATAGAGTAATTAAATAGCACCCCACGTGAGTCCTTGCGCTAGACTTCGCAATATGAAGACTCTGTTATCGTACGTGCTGTAAATGATAAACTAGCAAGTTTGAGCAAGCACAAGTCAAAATGCAATCAAAATGTTATTTAGTACTGTATATGATGTTGCATTCCAAGGTTGAGAGGCGAAAGGAATTCCTAATTATACTGAATTGCAATACGGTTTGTTATGTTACGCTAGAAAAGCTATGTTAATATAATAGATTGAATGCTTTATCGTGTACTGAGCAAAGTGGAAAAACTTCTTATTGACTTTGTGTCTGGAACTTAACTGACACACTGTGTCCATGAGTACTACCTGAAAAATTTCAATTTGTTTTTGAACTAATGACTTCTTCAATGCAATCGTTATATGTACTTAAGAATTATAAATTCTAGAATACTTGCACAGTGTCCTACACAGAAGCATCTCGTGCTCCAGAGCAAAACAAAAGAATATAATTGCATTGAATGTCATAATGGAACAAGGCAAGTGCTCTCCTTCCGACACGTTAGACCAGTTTAAGAAAAAAGCCAATGGGAAGTGGCGTTCTGAAATTGTTTTATTGCGCATTATACTCATATTCGCGATCTCTCTCTCTCTTCCGGAAGGCGCACTTCCGACTGGTGGCTGTGGTGACACGGCTTCTTGCAAGACTGCCATTGCCAACAACGCGCGCTCTATCGAGGGGGACGAGTTGCTGCTCGTTACGCTTCCAAGGAATAGGATAACAGCATCTTCCCGCCGTCTCATCTTTGCGCCCGGCAAACTTGTTATGCTCGCGTGTTTTCCATTCAACACAAGTGTGTTGATTGTAGATCCAATCCGATGGGGATTTGCAGGGATAGAAGAAGAATAGGACATCCACCAACGTTTGCGATATGAATGCGTATTATATGTTGGAAAATATTTTCCAGTCGAGAATGATATTCAAATAGAAGTACCGAAGAAGAATGAAAATATGAATGAGTTTTTTTCTCAATTCGGATTATCGCATGTTGATGATTGCTCAATAATTTTCAACACAGCGTTCAGGGATAAAAAGTAGTTATGTTAACTATACTGTTGATCTATATTTTGTTTATTTCACTTAAGGAGATATTCTAGTCTAGAAATTTGAGAACGAAAAAAAGTTCTGTACATGAACGAGTCAAAAAAATTGTTTTATTTGTTTTTATGTATATATTTTTTTAGCAATTACTTTGTTGGAATGAATACACAGAGAGAAACTAATTCCCTCCTTGCTTTTAAAAAAGAAACAGCGAAGTTACTCAAACGAGTTCCTACTCTGGAAGATTTTTCTTCCGGAGACGAGGCAGCTAACCCAACCAAGCCCCTTTCAAAAAAGTTTGCAAACCTTTCTTATCTACCCCTTAACGACCCTACCTTACCTCTAATTTCACCTTTTCTCTCTGTTGTCTCCACTCCTTTTCAATCCTCGTCTTTGCCTTCTCCCCTGCTTTGTCCTCTCTTCGTGTCCAGGTCTATCCAGATGGTGCACTCTTGGGTTGTTTTCATTAGGCCCAGTGAAAATCTGAATGAAGTCATGTAGACCGCTAACGATTTAGCAAGGTATACCTCCTGACCAAAAGCGCACAAACCAGATTTCTGTCGGCCAACATTTTACAATTGAGTACCGCGTTTATATTCTCTCAGCCGTAGTTTGAATTGAGGGTGTGTTAACCGAAACGGGCCGGATGTGCGATTTCCTTACGAGTAAAGATTTTGGCCAATTCAGAAAACTACCCTCGATTACTGGCAAGATCTTGGACTGCTGCCTGCTTGGGATCAGGGATGCTAATCTTCCTGATTTTTGCATTATTTTTGTTTCAAACGTGAGTTTATACTACCTAAAAAATCGTAATGACTCGCTTCACAATGACAGAACACGAAACTCAATGCCGACAACACGAATTGAATAAATGCACATTCAGGATAGTGTTGTGAGACCACTTTTTATCTCACTCCAGAATCTTATTTCGAAAATGTCAGTTTTACAGATATTTGGCATATTTTATTTGTATAACATACAATTATATATGATAATTTGTATTATGTAATCCAGGAAAAACATCCACAATCAGTCAATGTGACAACCGTCATGTTCCATCAGGGCAATTTCAAATTTCATGTATCTTTGAGTTCTTTCAGGGGAAAAAAATATAGGAGGATGTGTTCAAGACACGACCGCATTGTTGACGTTGACGCTGTAGTTTAATTCAAGTCGCTTGTTTATAATTACGGATATTATTTTAAAATGCTACGAAAATTTTGAAATAACTATTCTATCAGTTTGGTCGTCCTGAAATATGTTTTTATTGTAGAATCATTTGACGATAATTGTTTGATGATTCATTCTTGTGCTCGCAGAAAAATACATGCTCGAGATAAGCGCAGCTGTCATCCTTAGTGGAGAAAGTTTTGCTACTGGCAAGCGAAACCAAATCACATACAACATTTCAGAACGACATTTACTTTCTTGGTGACTAAATAAACGAAATAAAAACTATCTGTTAATCTCAACAACCTCGAAAAGAGTAGCACTGCTTCATTATTCGCGCAAATGCAATCCTAGTTGAAAGCAGCATTAATAGCTTAATATAACTTATTGAATAACTTGGTATTCTCCAAATTATTTTTGGTGCACAACCTTAACACCTGCTTCACCATAGCGTCAGTTCAATGCGTTGATGACAGAAAACAAACAATGTTAACTGCTTGCAAAAATGCTGAATATTTGCCTCAGCAGAGATTCATTACCAATACCGTAGCGTAAGGTTGATGCAATGACTGCAATGCCAGAGACATCAGCGAGTGAGTAATTTGGTCGCGTCCACAGCTCAATCCGAAACGAAGACATGTGATGACGCAAAACAAGGAAGAACAAGCGATATTCATTGCTCTGAATACAGAACGATACTGAAAGTTTGCCTTCCTTCCTTGCTTGAGACTTTAAACTTCTTTAGTTCATTCGTCTCTAATCTTCAAAAAGGCCCTTGGAAAACTTTACTTTATCCATAATATTACTCCTCCACCCCCATTGCCTTGAGAAAGGCATTCGATCCCTCGCCGTCCAGCTCGCCCAGCAACGATGTTGTTCAGTCGATTTCCTCACGAAGAATGAAAGTTTTCCTGAGCGAGATCAACTGTTTATAATCTAGGCAAATATTCCCCTTCGTTCTTCTTCTTTTCCTTTGTTCATGGAGACTTTATATCTTGCGATTTCCCCTTCGTTGCTCGTCGATAAGTTGCTCGTTATTGACAGCTTTGTTCGGGAAAGCACAGAAATGGACAGAACAAATGTATGAGGAAATGGGAATGCTTCCAATTTTCATCAATTTAAATCATATATAGACTATGGGATTGTAATGTATAGCATATCAAACAAAGCTTAGGGAATTTCCGATTCGTTTGGTAGGTAAATCGCCAAAATCCGTTCACGGCAAAAATAGTTATTAACGTTAACTTTATTTCATAAAAACGTGACCTGTTTTCTGGTTTGGCACCCTTAATGAAAGACGTAGTTCTATGTCAAAATCCGACTCTATGGACAGCATAGAATAACTTGAAAACAGGCCCCACTTGCCCGGCAACAACATCAATCAATCATGTCACAAAACGTCTTCGTCATTTTTAGGACAACATATTATTTTTTAAGTGCTGGTAGTTGTGTGCGTAAGTGCCCTCTGAAAGTCAGTATCTCGCAGCTGAACCGTTTACCTCGGCAACTATACGGCTGATTTAGCTGAAATTCAGCTACTATACGCTGAAATACATTTGCCTTTGAAATCAATAAATAAAAGGACCAATGTAGACAAAATAATGCCAGCAGAAGGGAACCGCATGTTTGTTATTTTCCTTCAATTTGTTTCACATAGTTTCCAAGATAAGCGCGCCAGAGTAAGCCCCCTCTCACGACATAGAGATGAATCCAGCCAAATAAATTGCTCTTGTTTACGTTCTGTTGATTAGGTTAATGCTCATGCAAGAGCAGAGCACAGCTTCCTTCCAAACCAGGGTTATAGTCTAGCGGTATTTCCAGACACATGTGTTTAAGCGATAAGCGGCACATAATTATGATGCATGTTAAGGATCAGGGCAATAAAGCATAGTGCATGAAGATAGCGCATTAGGCGAAGGAATAGAGGTAATGGATGCTGGATGTTTCCTGGATGTTTGGTTTCCTACTTGAACCATTTTCGTGGGAAGCATGTTTTGGTAAGACCTAAAGCAAGAACGCCGTATGGGCCACTCGAGAGGTGATAAAATATATATGTTTAGGTCTCGCCCTTATCGCGCATGGAATGAGCACGAAGGGCAGAGAAAGATTAGAGAACCACGTGGTTTGATTATATGGCTACGAAGGGGAGATATTTTTTCCCTCACTTTTCGAAATTAGGTTAGGCTAAAATTTGTATATATAAATTAAGTCATATTCAATCCTGCTTAGTGGATTGAATATAGGAGTTCAGTTCAATTTAGTTTATCGACCAATAAAGTTCAATTTTAGACGACAGCAAAGTAGTTCAATTCATCCACCATCTACAGCAAATTCAACCAGTGTTCGCTATTCCGAAATCATTGATCAGCGTTGGCAACCAGGCTCCACAGACAGAAATAAGGAATACAACAAATGAGCGAGGAATCCCAAACCGAAAAGTAGTTCACAAGCTTCGCTCAGACGGACTATTCAGGAGCCGTCGGATTCCGAAGTTTTGCGTAATAGGGGGCTTGTCCCATAGTGCTCCCGTGGCCGAGTGGTTAGCGTCATAACAATTTTTCGTCAAAGAAATTTCCTCAGACTTGCACTGTGATCGCGCGTATTCTAGAGCTTGCCACTCAGAATGCATTCAAGGCGTGTTATTTGGCATAAAAATCTCAACTAAGCACTAATAAAAATGACGCAAGTAATACTACGTTGAGACGGCGAAGTTCCTCTAGGAACGTTAGTGCCATTGAAGAAGAAGAAGAAGGGGCTTGTCCCATTAAAGCTCAAAGTATTGCCTTAAGGTGAAGGTGGAAGCTAGCCACAAATGGCTGCCACAATGGCGCTCATTTCTTTCATCTCCCTCCCTCACCCCTCGCCCGAAAATCAATAATTTTGCGAAACAATGTGAACAAAATGATCGTTTTCGCACACTTCCCATCAAGTAATATCAACCAAACTCTAATCGATTTCTCACAAGATATTAAATTTTTATCTGCTGTTAAGGCTCTCCAACGTGAATATGTGAAAACAATACGATCAACGAAGGAAAATATTAAAAATTATCAACATCGAGCTACTACGCGGAAGAACTTGTTAATGCCAAAAGAGCCCTAATTCGCATGTATAAATTTCCTCATGTTACCGCGTATAATACGAATTATATTTATATTTGCAATTGTTCATCGGAACATATCGTTCATTCATTTTGCTTTAGTATTAAATTGTTTTGACGTAGGATTACGTCTTTCGGGAACATATTGGGGTACAAATTGAAAATCGGGCACATCGTGAAAATTGTCCAATTTCAAACGCTTTTTGTTCAGTCATTTTATGATGGATTGATGAAATCTTTGCGTCAATCGATTTCGGCACTCCATAACAATTTTTTATATTGAAGAAAATAATATATACATTGAAACTAACTATCGAACAATTGAAAAATCTCGACCCCTATCCTAACGGAAATACCCACCTCTGATTGGTCGAAATTAACGACACATGCGGCGGTTCCCTAACAGAGACATCAAAACCAAGCTGCCTGGAGGGAATCGGCATTGTAAATACATGAAAGTAGGGGGAGCTTTTGTTCCCACCGAAAAGTGTTCCCTAACAGAGACACCAAAATCAAGGTGCCCGGGGGAAATCGGCCTTGGAAATATATGCAAGTCGGGGGCATTTTTATAATACAAGTAAGGTGAGTGATACGATTAATTCTAGCAAATAAAATTTAATTTTGGAACTTTAATGTTGGTTGCTTCGTGAAATTTCATATCAATGACCGATCGCGTATTGTGAAAAATTTAGCATAGGTGTAAGTGCAAAATTGTATATGGTAGCAGTTGTGTTAAAAATGACTTGAAATATGAAACGATTTATTTCAATTTTCATAAACAAAAACCAAGGTGTGGCCAAATTCATTTTCACCCAAGGAAAGTTTATTCGGTGAAAAAAATTGGAAAAGTGAAGAAATTTTAGAAAAAGTGATTTCTAATATGCTCTACATATAGTATTAGGTTTTGTTAGTCCAATTAAAATTCGCATTGGGTTGAATAAACACTCAGAAAGTTAAAATTATGAAAGAAAATTATCTTTTCCATTTCAGATATGGTTTCTCTATATTAAAGTAACATGTTTTTACTGATGATAAAAATTGATAATTGTGTCGGGTATTGGTAATTATCTTATATTTCATTGGTGAGTTTTTTTCTTTATTTCATCCATACATAAGACTGGAGGCATCTCGTCTAGGATCACAGAGGGCGATTTTCATCATATCACGTTCCACTTCGGTATCTTTCATCTTATACGCACCATACAACGACTGGTTACCATCCTTCTCGGTAATCCATCATCACTCGGTAAAGACTGGTGGAGTGAACAACATGACCCAATAACGAAACAAAACAAAGCCTTTTTCAGGACCACCAAATCATTATCAAAGAGTTTAACGATGAAATTGTTCAAACATATACAAAATCAACAGATAGCCTAACGGAATCCTACGTCAACTATGCGGTCGTGTCTCGGACACAACCCTCCTGTGACTTTTTTTTCAAATGTATTCGAAGACTCGTGTCAATGAAGCACACAGTCTGATAAATGAATTGATCTATTTACGTGTGCTTTGCTCTTCTCTCACAAACACTATAACCCCACGTGGTTTTACCTATACTACTACAATGGCTTCCTTCCACCTTCACCTTAATAGCAAACATCTAGGGAACTTTGATTCCCTAGATTTTATTGGGGGCACCAGAGAGGAGCCGAGTCAACATAGATTGCCATCATCTAGGGCAGGGATGGCCAAACGGTAGTCCGCGGTCTACCGGTCGCCCGCGTAGGTATTCCTAGGCGCCCGCCAGCTGTCTTAGGATAGGGTCATCTTCAAACGCAATTGATTGAATATCCCTCCTCCTTTTTCCGTGATAATTTTTTAAGGTGTTTCTGCTAACCTCAATAACACATATTATTTGTAAGAGTAGATATTTATTCATTAAAGTTTCCGTTTTAATATTTTCTTTCAAATAGTTAGTTATTTAATATCCGTCCAGATGTGACAAGTGATCAAATCTCTGCAATGGTTAAAGCAAACCTGGAAATCGAAACAGAACCTGAAATCGTGAAATTAGTTGCCAAAGGAACAGACACCAACAACTTGCGCTTCGTCTCTTTCAAAGTTGGTCTTGATCCGGCTTTGAAAACGAATGCCTTGGATCCGTCATCGTGGCCGGAAGGAGTTCTTTTTCGTGAATTTCGGCGGCCATCTGCTGTGAACCAAACATTCAAGCCAGCAGCAACCATCTCAGCCACAACATAGCCGATGAATGGACACCGGGGCGCACTCAAATAAGCATTTTGGAAGCCTCCTATCCACTTAGCACAGTCGAGCCCATTAGCCATGTATGCAGCCGTAGTCGCCCCGGCCCTGTGTCTGATGTGAGAGAAGAGGTCTTCCGACTTGCTTGTCTAGGCAAGTATGGATGTAATTTTCAACCTATCCTGCCTGACGATGTTCCCCCCTTCAGATTTCCAAACTCTTCCAGTCAACATGAGCAACGCTTCGAACCATCTCGTGTCAACAGACGTGTGACCACCAGCATAAATGATGTCTGGATGTACTTCCAGAATGTACGCGGTCTGAAAACAAAAATCGATGACCTCATCGTAGCGATTTGTGATTGTAATTACGAGGTCATTATCCTGATCGAAACCGGTCTTGACGACAGTGTCAACTCGCTACAACTTTTTGAAACCGACTTTAACGTTTTTCGTTGCGACCGTAGTCCACGTAATAGTCGCAAAACTACATTAGGAGGAGTGCTTATTGCAGTGTCAAGTCATCATAAATCTGTTGAGGTACGCACAATGCATGGCAATAATCTCGAACAAGTTTGTGTGTCTGCCTGTATTCGTGAAAAGCGGTTAATGCTTTGCGCCGTTTATATACCTCCCGATCGAAGTCAGAATGTAGGTGTTATTGATGCGCATCTATCTACGCTGCATGAGCTACGTGACATAATGCCTGATGGTAATCTTCTTCTTGCTTGTGGCGACTATAATCAGCCTAACATCACATGGGATTTGCTTGACGACGAAGCCTTAAGTCAGGAAGCTTCCACGATGTCTGCTGCCAGCGCTGCTCTAGTTGATGGTTTGAATTTCCTGCACTTTCGGCAATACAACTCAGTTCGCAACTATCGGGGTCGGATCCTGGATTTGGTTGTATGTGATGCTAATTGCAATATTGTTGTGAACGAAGCGATATGCCCATTGTTACCTATTGATCTGTATCATCCTCCGCTATTATTCTCCTTACCAACTCTAACCGATTGTGAGGACCGTGCTAACTGTGAATCATCTGACCCTATTCAACAGCCGCTAGACTACTCCAAAATCGATTTTTCCATGCTCAACGATTATCTGCAGAGTTGTGACTGGAACAGTAGGCTGGCAACAAATGACGTTAATGATATGGCTGCAACATTTTGCCATATTATTTGCAATTGGCTTAATGACAATACTCCGAGACGAAAACCTGCTGCCTCTCCTGTTTGGAGCTCTCCTATCCTGCGACTTTTGAGACGCGACAAAAATTCCTGTCAGCGTAAACTCCGCCAATATCGAACCACTGAAACTAAACGCAACTTTCATCGAGCTTGCAACGCCTATAGAAAGCTCAATTCAGCCCTCTACAAGTCGTATGTCTTGCGTGTTCAGACCAATTTGCGTCGAAATCCCAAAAGTTTCTGGAACTTTGTGAACTCCAAACGTAAATCATCGACTATTCCAAAGTCCGTGTTTCTGGGCAATTTGGAGTCAACATCTGTGCTCGAATCATGCAACCTTTTTTCTCATCACTTCAGTTCCGTTTTTTCGAATGCGACTGCGAATACGGATGAAATTGTAAAAGCAGCTATCAATGTTCCAGAGAATCTCATTAATCTGCGCTTATTTGGGATTAGCTCTACGGATGTCACTAAGGCCGTTAAGAAATTAAAGAAATCGATCCCTCCGGGTCCCGACGGTGTACCTGCAATAATTTTTTGCCGCTGTGTTGATGCTTTAGCTGAGCCCTTAGCCTGGATCTTTACTGCATCGTTGGATCAAGAAATTTTTCCCGAGATTTGGAAGCATTCCTTTATGTTTCCTGTTCATAAAAAGGGCGACAAACGAGACGTAACAAACTATCGGGGTATAACAAGTCTTTCTGCTGCTTCAAAAATATTTGAGATAATTGTGAAAGAAGCTATCTTCTTTAATGTCAAAAGCTACATCTCTCCGTCGCAACACGGTTTTATGCCAGGGAGCTCTGTGTCATCGAATCTGTTGGAATTTACGTCAACTTGTATTGCACATTTGGAAAACAGAGTTCAAGTGGGTACCGTTTACACAGACCTGAAAGCAGCCTTCGATCGCATCGATCATGGTATCCTTCTGCGGAAAATGTCTCGATTGGGAGTCTCTGATAGTCTAGTGAATTGGCTCGAATCATACCTGCTCAATCGAACTCTCCGCGTTAAGCTGGGATCTTGTATCTCTGCGCCATTCATCGCAACATCGGGCGTTCCTCAGGGCAGCAATTTAGGACCATTGCTGTTCATAATATTTTTCAACGACGTGACGCTCATCCTTCTAAGTGGTTGTGTGCTCATATATGCCGATGACCTAAAAATCTACATCGTCGTCAAGAACATCGAAGATTGCCTTCGGCTTCAAGAAATGTTGAATCTCTTTGTTAACTGGTGCCGCTTGAACAAACTTTCTGTCAGTATATCTAAATGTGTAGTAATGACTTTTCATCGAACATGGACACCGATCACATTCGACTACTCGATTGATGATGTTGTACTGGAGAGAGTTGAACAAGTAAGTGACTTGGGGATAACGTTGGACCCAAAGCTTTCGTTTGATTTACATCGATCAATGGTAGTCACTAAGGCGAATCGACAGCTAGGATTTATATCCAGGATTTCGAGGGATTTTTCCGACCCGTACTGCCTAAAGGCACTATACTGTTCACTTGTGCGACCAATTGTCGAGACTGCGTCTGTGGTTTGGATTCCGTACCAACTGTCATGTAGCATCAGAATTGAACGTATCCAGAGAACTTTCATTCGTCGAGCCCTAAGGCAACTTCCTTGGAGAGATCCTTCAAATTTGCCTCGGTATGCTGAAAGATGTCGTTTGCTGAGTATGGATACATTAGAACGCCGACGGAAAATTCAACAAGCAACTTATGTCGCAAAGATTTTGGCCAATGAAATCGACTCCTTTTACCTACTCTCGCGCTTGAATCTGCGTGCACCAAGCAGATCTCTCCGGTCAACGTCCCTGTTGCGGCATGACCCACACCGCACTTCATATGGACAACACGAGCCTGTTACGAGCATGATCCACACATTTTCTTCAGTTGAGGAGCTTTTCGAGTTTGGAGAACCTGCAGCTCGTTTCCAGCGACGTATTACTGGTTCTAGGCTCATATAATATTAAACCCTCTAGTTCATTAAGACTTATGTCAGATGAATGTATCTTTTAATAAATAAATAAATAAATAAATAAATATTAACACATCCAGTTGTTCAACCATAACTTGTAATAAAGCAAAAAATTGCCTTTAGGAACAATTTTAGCAATGTTTTCTCCAGGCATATCATTTGTTGAATGACCAATTGAAAATGCTGGAAACATTCGGAAACAAACTCAATTTTGTTTTTATTGATTTTCGAAACCTTATAATTAATCTGAGCTAAACTTTTGGAGAAAATTTCGCTTTTGAAGACTGCGAATGCCAGTTTTAATGAAGTATTGTTACATTGATATAAAAACTGTGATAAGTAATGTGAATTAATTGCGCAGATTTGTTTCAAGAAATATATTCATGAATAGAGCAACTAGTGAATGAGAAATTAGAAATTTCTAAAATAAAATATTGACTCTATCATGTAATCCAAGTTAAACAGAATTTTGCTCGTTAGCTCTATTTTGCTGTTATAGATACAGTCAGGTGAAAGCTGTCGGCATAATTTTTCGAGCTGTTTAGTTTGCTTGTTACATTCCTGATGTTTTGCTTTGGGAAACATTTCGGAAATGTTTCAAAATATGCAATTCGCAGACGTTCGAGAAATAACTCGATTCGATAAGATTCTATCGATTAACAAAATAGAAAAATTTACAGCGATCAATCCGTTGAACCCAATTTTCCACTACTCGGCCACACATTTCGACCCGAGTGTTGCGATTTTCACGTTGGATGTTGTCTCTGAGCTCTTCTAAAGTTGCTGGCTTGATGGCATAGACCAGTGACTTGATAAAGATCCATAAAAAGAAATCCAATGGCGTCAAATCGCATGAACGAGGCGGTCAATTGACAGATCCATTTTTCGAAATAACACATTCACCAAACTTACTTTTGAATGCATCCATTGTATTGTGTGCTGTGTGGCAAGTGCCACCGTCTTGTTTAAACCACATATCATTGATATCAAGATCTTCCAATTCTGGTCGAAAACAGTTAACCACATGTCGCGATAGCGCTCTTCACATGACGATCGTTCTCATCGGTGAAGAAATACGACCCAATCACTTCTCCGGCACTAAAACAACACCAAACAGTATTTTTTGCGGATGCGATGGTGTTTCTTGAAGCACAAATTGATTTGCATCTAACCAATAACGCACAATTTGCTTGTTGACCAATATTGGTCGTTTAGCCAAAAACGAGCCTGATCGTTGAAGATGATTTTGTGATAAAAATCATCTTTTTTTTCAAGATTTGCCAGAGCCCAAGAAGAAGTTTCGTCGTTTCATATGGTCAAGTGGCTTTAGTTCTAGAGTCAATTTGACCTTGTAAGAATGTAGCTAAAGAACTTTTCGCAAGATGCGTCACAATGAGGTTTGAGGGATGTCCAGTTCTTGAGAACGCCATGCAATTGACTGATTTGGGTAATTCCGGATGAATTTACTACTTTCGGTCGAGATATTTTCGTTGCTTCGTGCGGGGCGGCTTCTCGTTGACACGAGAACATCCTACTCAAATTCTGAACTGTCGGCTGGTACGATTATTACGGCCGAAAATTGTAGTAAGCACTCTTAAAGTTGCAACCACTGACTCCGACTTTCGGTAGTAATTTTTAACAATTATTAAGCGTTGCTCGTTCGTGTACTTCACCTAGTTGAAAATGTTAATTTTGACTATTGTTTTGACATTGACAGGTCATTAAAATATTTTAAGGGGTCGCTCACACGAAGACACAAAACTGTCAAGTCGCTAACCCTTTAACTCTAGGTAATTGAGGAATATAATAATCATCTCGGGTCTTTTTTTATGGAAAATTACTGCTTTGTATGTTCATAAATGACGATTTCCTTAAAAAATCAACTATTTTGATTGATGAAACTTTACAAAAAACAAAGTATTACTTATCAATTGTTTAGTACCGATGATTATTTTTATAATTTTAATTTTTTTTAAATTTAATTATATCTTTTTTTGCTTTAAAAAAAGTTTCGTATTGCAAAATTACAGAAACACGCACAGTCTGTGACATACGAGTTATGATTTTGCACGCGAGTACAGGAGGTTTAAAACTATGTTTTATTGTCCAGTACTTCATTCATGGTAGACCGCGGCCTAGCATTTGAACAATTAGTCGCCCGTTATGCTCAAAAGTTTGGCCACCCCTGATCTAGGGAATTTAGATGATGATGATGATGTTGGATTAAAGAGGCTTTAAACTTTTCAGTTCATTCGCCTCTAGAATTTAGATTTCTTAGATTACAGGTAGCGTTGCAGTGTTACACGTCTCGTCAGCGATGTCTTAGGCGGCTCGCACACCGGAGCAATAAGCGACTAACAAGCTGCAATACGCAATATGCGACAGGCAACGTATTTTGTTTTGCTTCGTATACCAAAGGAATTAAAAAGCCTGACATTATGCAACCAACCTGCCTTTTGAACGAAATTTGCCAAATTCTGGGCTATAAGTTGCTTTTCAACCGACACGTTGTGTTGCTAGCAATATGTGTTGCTCTACAAAGGCGATAGTGATATCGTATCGCGTCGGTATGCGAGATCAACAAAAATTAAATGGAAAAACCCATTGGAGATAATATTGCTTATTGTATGTTGATAGTTGTTAGTTGCTTATTGCTCCGGTGTGCGAGCCGCCTTACAGTGCGTGCCGAGGAACTATTGCTGTTGTAGAGCGTAGCGTCGTGGAAGACCCAAACAGGTCCGGTTGGCTTCGTGGTCCACAACTGGAGCTGCGTCCATTCACTTTATGAAAGATTTTACGGGTTGTGGGCTTACAAAATCTAACTAATGCAATAATTGAAGCCACACGACCACAGAGCACGCCATACATTTGGTGAAAAGCCTCAACACGAGAAACGTCATTCAATCAAAATTCGTAGGGTTGATAGTATGCTGTGAGCGAAAGATGTTAAACCCAGAGAACCAATTTTACTCGCAACCTCAAATCTAAGGTGGAGGCTTGACGAAATGATACACCACGTCTGTTCTCATGCTGTCTGGCGAAGAGGGATTCTGTATTCAAGCATCAAGCATCATGCACACTTTGTTGCTGCTTTATGTGTTGTCAACGGCAGGTGTCAGTGGTTAAGGAACGTGGAATAATGGTGGTGTATGATCAAATATATAATCGCCTATGACCGACAGTTATAGGCGAATTAACTATTTAGTTGAAAGCCGCTATGCTACAACCGAGGGGGTATCAACCGAGAAAAAGTCAGCCGCGGTGTTATAGCTGTATTGTAAAGAGAAGAAGGTTCGTAATCAATGCTCATTCCAGTGTGTGCATTGGCATATGAATACAAAATTACACATATGACCGGATTGTGTATCGTTTTTGCGAGGACAAGAATGAATCATCTGTCAAAAATCTTCAACTGCATAAACCATCGTCCCTTTCCGGGGCCGCCGAAAGTTTTGATGTAGGATTACGTCTTTCGGGAACATATTAGGGTACAAATTGAAAATAGAGCACATCGTGAAAATTTGTCCAATTTCAAACGCTTATTGCTCAGTCATTTCATGATGGATTGATGCAATTTTTGCGTCAATCGATTTCGGCACTCCATAACAATTTTTTATATTGAAGAAAATAATATATGTCATGAAACTAACTATCGAGAAATTGAAAAATATCAACCGCTATCCTAACGGAAATACCCACTCCTGATGGGTCGAAATTGACGACATATGCGGCGGGTCTCTAAAAGAGACATAAAAACCAAGCTGCCTGGGGGAAATCGGCATTGCAAATGCATGAAAGTAGGGGGAACTTTTGTTCCTACCGAAATGTTTTCCCTAACAGAAACAGCAAAACCATGCTGTCTGGGGGAAGTCGCCATTGTAAATACATGAAACTAGGGGAAGCTTTTGTTCCTACCGGAATGTATTCCCAAACAGAGACATCATAACCAAGCTGCCTGGGGGAAATCGACATTGCAAATACATGAAAGTAGGGGGAGTTTATGTTCCTTCCGAAATGTATTCCCTAACAGAGACATCTAAACCAAGGGGCCCAGGGGAAACCGGCATTGTAAATATATGCAAGCCGGGGGCATTTCTATATTGCTAGTAAGGTGAGTGATACGATTAGTTCTAGCAAATAAAATTTAAATTTGGAACTTTAATGTTGGTAGCTTCGTAAAATTTCATTTCGAGATTTTCATAAATAAAAACCAAGGTGTGTTCCCGCTCGAGAACGGGTCGTTTGGTTTAAGCTGTCTGTTTGTTGTGTTTATTTTCACCCACGGAAAGTTAAAACGGCAAGAGAAATTGATAAAGTGAGGAAATATTAGAAAAAGTGATTTCCCATATGCTCTACATATAGTATTGGGTGCTGTTAGTCCAATTAAAATTCGCATTGGGTTGAATAAACACTCAGAAAGTAAAAATTATAAAAGAAAATTACCTTTCTCATTTCAAATATGTTGTAATGTAACATGTTTTTACTGATGAGAAAAATTGGTAATTGTGTTCGGTATTGGTAATTATCTTATATTACATTGGTGAGTTTTAATTCTTTATTTCATCCTTACATAACACAGGAGGCATCTCGTCTAGTATCACAGAGGGTGGTTTTCAGCATATCTCGTTCCACTTTGGTATCTTTTATCTGATACGCACCATCCAACGTCTGTTTACCATTATCTTTCTGTCATTATCACTCGGTAAAAACTGGTGGAGTGAACAAATAATATCCAACAACCAACAAAACGATCCTTTTCAGGGCCACCAAATCATTATCAAAGAGTTGAAAGATGTAATTCTTCAAACATATCCAAAATCAACAGATAATCTAACGGAATCCTACGTCACCTATGCGTTCGTGTCTCGGACACAACCCTCCTGTGACTTTTTTACTAAAGAGTTATTTCTAAAACTTCGATGCATATTAAAATAATATTAGAAATGATAATTAAGCATTAAGAATTAAGAATAAAATATTTGTGTCAATCCTTCGTGAATAGCGCGGTTGTGCTCTGGGTACAACACAAATGATTTTTTTCTTTCATGCAGAAAAATGCTGAACGCTTTCAACTCGACCATTTCTTTATAAAACGCAGAGAAGATTGCGTCAATCAATTGGCAATATTCCTGAGCTCTTTTTACAATAAAGGGTTTTTTTCTCAAACAAACTTTTGAAAAATTTAAAAATCTTATAGATAAGAAAATCCCAGGCTGAGAAGGATTTTTAGGCTCAAATGAGCATGTTTAAAGAGAAAGTTGCTAGAAAACCACGTAAATCATCGGTCCATTATATGGCTGCCAAAGTTTTCTACTAGAGAGTTAAGGGGTTTCTTTCTAACAAAAACCTAATGACGGGGCTGTATGGAACAATATATTTTCCCTAGAGTCCACGCGTCTGGCATGCACGATATCAAATGGACAGAGGACACTAACCCTATCAAAGACAACTCATGGCCCCCAGTAAGGATCCTGGTGTCTGTTGTCTGTTGAACTTCATGAATTGTCCAATTCGTGTGAACGAACTAGAATTATAATTAGAAAGATTTCAATATAAATCAACGCATGCAGACGAAAGAAATTCTGGAAGGAAGGTTAAACAAAGCTAAACGCTTAGGAGAAAAAAGGTTTTGAAACGAATATATTGTGTTACCATCTTAAATAGAACTACTGTTTTAAGCCTTCGTAGAATGTGTGCCATCTAGGATTGGGTGATCCTGGATCGACTTTCAGAAGATCGATTTTTTTTGCATTTCGATTTCCGATTTTTTGGATCGATTCATTGTACCCGAAAAAATCGTAAAGATCGATCTTTTTCCTTCGATTTTTTCGATCTTAGAGGGTTTTTTTTTCAATGTACACCACCTGACAAATTTTATAAACATAATGTCAGCATTTGGATAGCTTTCGAGGATGTCAAATTAATGATAGTGAAAAGGATTGGGCGATCTTGGATCGATATATAGAAGATCGATCTCTTCCTCTCTATTTTCGATTCTTCGGACCGATTCTTCCTACCCAGAAAAAAAATCACGACAATCGTAGAAACAAAATTGTAAATTTGTTTTTCAGTGAACATTGATTCTCACAGAAAACCACTTGACAAATTTCATAAACATTGGATTGGACATTTATTCGCTAGGTTGGCAGTGGAAATTATAACGAAATGGGATGGTGACATCAGGTCCAGCTGAAAGGTTCTTTTCTATAACTGAGACTACTACCAACATTTCGACTAAATGCCAGGCGTATGATACGATTGCATTTAAAAGGATTTTCGTCAGCTGAGTTTTAGATGAATATCAGTTGTTGAATTCTAATGATAATTTTTAATTAATTCATTTGATTAAATAAATCCATAACGGTTCAAGATGAATGCCCTGGAAAATAATTTTTTTTTCTAGACTTTATAGTTTTTTGTTACCTTTTTATCTAAGAATCATACTGAAATGCCTTGAATGTTCGATTAAAAATGTGAAATGCTTATATCATGTTGAAAGAGAAGACAATACTTATATAGAACAAGCAAATAAATTGGAAAAGGCATTCGATTTTTCAAAGATTGATTCAGCAAAGATCGATTCTTTGGTACCGATTTAATCAGTGAATCGATCCCAGCGCCGTTTTAAAAATCGATTCATCAAGATCGATCTTTTTCTAAAGATCGCCCAATCCTAGTGCCATCCGAGCCTAGACCTGAACTAATATAATTTTCGAACAGAATTTTTTAGCCGGCTTTTGTTTGCTTTGCTTCGTTTACGATTCGGTATTTTTCTTCTGACATTCTAACATTCCTGCACCTGCCCTGATTCACTTGGGTGCGCTCGTTAGAAATGAACAACAAAAGTGCTTCCAGTTTAGCTGAACTTCCATGAAACAAAGCAATGGAAGCGCATTGTACTTTACCAAATAAATCATAATACGTTCCCAGGAAAGGAAAATTTAATTTCATTCACTCAGCCAACCGATGCATCATAACCTTTGTTCCTCCGTAATTGCAAAATGAATCAAATTTAAAACATTCCCGTGAACAGAGGAGAGAGCAGACTTTCCCCAGAGCATGCGATTCGTCTAGAAGAAGCCCTTAGTTGTATGGTTTTCACTGGTGCAGAATGCACCATTTATTACTACGATTTCTCATTCGAGCATAGTTTTTCGATGGAATGTTGTGCTAAGAACTGAATTGAGCTGAAACACTCGGAATGGAAACGTTTCCGTTCCGTTGGGGGGAAAGATTAATTCTACTGGTTTAGGGGACTTACCGCATGCTCTAGGGAAGAAATCCCTAAACTGTACACTCAACGGTGGTGGTACAAGTTAGGAATCCGTCTTGATTTTCGAAACTTAAACACCTGCAAAAATAATAGTAAAGCTCGAGTCAATGTTTTGTGGATTTGTTGGTGGTTGGCGAGCTATGTGAAAAAGAAAAAGGGAAGCAAAAAGTTGGGGGAGAACCAAAATCTTTTTCGCCGAATAACTAGACGGGTGCTCTTCGCAATAAACCACCCGAAGCAGAGACAGAATAAGTATTCTTGGGAGGGGGAACTATGCGATGAAGAAATTCAAAACGAGAATAATAGTTTTATAATGATCTCATTTTCTGAATTGAACTGCAGTTGGGGCAGGATTTATGGTGGGAGGAAAGTTCCCAACTTTTTCCGACAGTTTATAATTTTCAACTGACACACCATCCCGCACTATCATTAATCGAGCAAAGTTCAGAATTTCATAATCACTATTGTTTATGGTCTGGATTTATATTGCGTTTGAGCGAACAAAAAGCGCGAATGAATTACAGGAAAACATTGCACTAAATTATAGAGCTCTCATCCCCCGAGTGTAAGGATTATCATTCCCCTCAATCCGCCTCGGATCGAGAAAGAATTCATGGGATGAGACTTCCGAGAATTTTCCACCGATACTGGTGGACTGGTTCCTGTATGGGAAAGACAGCCATCTATCGTTTTGCTTCATCCTCAGGAAGTGAGCAATCGAGCAGCGAAGAAAGGCAGCGATCCGATGGCGGCGCCGCGAAGAGCACATTTAGATTGCACATAAATAAGAAAATAACGCTGGGAAATGGGAAAACGATAGACACAACAACGGGCGTTACAGAGTCGTTGCTGTTTCGGTTGGCCTCCGAGAGCCGGCTCTAATCTGACCGGAAACACTTACTTACCGGCGGCTTCGCTGGCGAACTTGCCCCAGCCGGATGTTCCGTTCGTCTCGCCAACGCTCCAGTCGGTGTCTCAGCGCCAGCCGGACCTCCGAGTTCAGGAAGCAGTAGAATAATGATACCGAGAAGCCCTGAAAAATACGGAAGAGTTATACTTTTCATGGCGTTTTTTTTCTTTATAGTTGGAAATGGATTTATGTGCAGGTATGCTTGCTGCTTTCTCATGCAAATCCACTTTTTGAGCAGCAGTAAGTAAGTCAGCACTCGGTTGCAATATGTCACCGAAGCTACGTGCACTGAATATTGCAGTACATCATAATGCAAGAACAAACGGCTTACGTGCCGATAATTGCTGCCATGATGTGAAAAACACGATAAAGGGTGGAGGAAGGTGGTTTCACCCTCTCAAGATAAGCGTGACCTTCAAGAAATGTTTGCCACTGTTTGCCTCTTACTTTGACATGACATCGTATTTCCGGTGTGCCGTGAGTAGTATGCAAACAACGGATTTTGGTTCCGACAAGGGGCAGGGGTATTGTACTGTTTAATTTATTGTTTTTGTGGTTATTCGTGAAAAATGAGCGGTTTTGACGGAACAAATGAGTTTGGTTTGTTGACGGAAGACTATTAACATTTAAAGCTCGTATTGTAGTAGCAGAGTTTACGAGGGATATAATTGATTCAAAATTATAATTCAGTATTGAATGAAACTATAAATTAAATCACCAAGAATTGCTGGTATTTTCGACAGCTTTGACACTGTATGTATAAAAGGCTTCAGAAATATAAAAAAGTGAGAATATGAAATGGCCAAATCTGTGGTTCTTAGTTGCCTGTCAAAATCCAAAAGTTGTCTTTTTCTCTGGTATAATGATTTTCTTACTAAAACCACTCCTGCCAAATCGATATAGTGGTTCTCAGATTTTCTGAAATCGGTAGTTTTGTTCCTCATCGCAACATATTGACATGTTTCTAAACAGAAAAAAGGTTGCGGATCTGTCAATCGCCATAATTTACACATACAAATGTTACGAGTTTAACATTAGTATTGATGTTTCAAAGAAAACTAAAAAAAGTTGTTTCTAGGAAAACTCTTTTCATGTAGCAGTGACCTGCTTCCGATGTCTTGATTACTTTGATATTTTTAAATGACACCAACATTACCAACCAACAGCCAACATGTGGTAGTTCTTATAGCTTTTGAGGGATTAATTTGTTGGAAATTTGAGTCTCTCAACTTTTTTTTCGAAAAACTTTAACTCTAATACTATAATACCTATAATAAAATGTTGGTTAAAGAATGAAATGTAGGAAATTCTTAACGTTTTCAATCAAAAATATCAAACAAATTAAAAAAAAAATTAATTGAGACAACATTATTTTCAAAACTTATTTTTTTTTTCTCAAAAACTTTTTTTTTTAATTTTGAACAAAAGTTATATGAACAGCCCATATAATTACCAACAAGTCACCCATACATCGGAAGAAGGGAACTGCTGCTGGAAAAAAGTTTTCCTCACAACAATTTTTTTATGTTTTTTTTTTTGAAAAATTACTATTAATGTTTAACTCGTAACATTTCTGTGCGTAAATTGACACGATTGACATACTCTCCAAACTTTTGCCTGGTTAGCAAAACGACAAGAACATGTCAAACGCGGTAATTCATATACAAAAGTGTTACCAGCAGGGTTGCCAACTTAAATTTTTAAAAATCAGGGATAATGGAAATAAAAATCAGGATAAATCAGGATAGCTCATTTTGGGATGTCCGGAAAGTTCGTGCCGTTTTTCAGTAGAACAAATGCATCACTTTTATAGACAGACATACATTTATTCAATTTTATATGCACAGTTTTGTTCCACAATCATTCGCCATGTTTCATGCAGCTTCAAAATTCTATCCTACCAGATCATGTTTGCTTTCTTGTCGAAAACTGTTCAAGGTATTTTTTATGTGGAACCCACATATCGTCTCGATAGACGTAAACAAGCTTCAGCGGATGCTCATCAACGATGAATTTAGATATCTGTATTGAATTTGCTAATTCATTTGTCGTATACTGAGGATTACTATTGATCAACGTCTTGATTTATACATCATCAATGGCGGCACGAACTTTCCGAGCAATTTAAAATATTTTCTTCAATAAATAAAACAGTTTTTAATGGCAAATACATTTTATGTTGAAAAGTGCTCACATTTTCCTACTTCTCTTACTTTTTTTTAAATTTTTATATATTTGTTGTATTTAGTTGTTATTTGCTGCAAAAACATAAGGGAACCTTTATCTTCATTTTTCAGCTCTACATAATTCTTAGTGGCGAATATTCTTTCCATTATTTTCGTACCCAGTCTATTAATAATCTTTGTTGTATTACTTTTATTACTTTGTTTTATACTTAAGCAAACTTTCAATTGTCCTTTTTTAGGCATTTCCACAACTATGCATTATTAGTATTGTGGTTCGTGATACTATGACTACAACAATAAATGTCATACATTTTTACGGGTTTTGAATAATTCATAATTATATACTTTACAAAAAATATCTACTAAATATCTATAACTCTTTAATCTTTTAGATAAGATTCTGAAGAGAGAAAAAGAGAGAGAGAGAGAGAGAGAGAGAGAGAGAGAGAGAAAAGATCTAGCAAAATTATCCTCTATGTTCATTCATTCAATTGGCGTTGATGGTTTTATTTTCTGTCATTGTGAAACGAAAAACATTATGGATTTCCAGATGGAATAAACCAGCTGTATGGCACCCGCCATGTTTTTGGTGCCAATATCTCAAACGTCAAAAGTATTTGTTTTCTTCAAAACACCGACCCGCGTTGACGGTATTGAGCTTCGACTACTAGTTTAGGGGAGCGTCAAAAAATAGCTGATTTTCAGTCGGAATGAACGTTTTCAACATTGAAGTTATGAATGAAAATTAGCTTTTCTATATCAAATTAGTATTCTATGTAAATTAAAAACATTTTTGTTTTGCAGGTGGGGAAAAAATCTCATACGAAAATTGTTTATGAAGGCAACTTTATTTTATAATGGAAAAAATCAGTAACAATGTTGGAATTGTGTAGCCGTATGGTTGAATGAATGTCAGAAATACGTGTTGCAAGTAATCAAATAACATGATGTGAAAATTTTCATTCAAATTTTAAAATTTAAAATAATAAAATCTAACAAATTCAATAAAATCTTTGTGTCTTCAAATCTGATAGAGATTACACTAACGAGTTTGGGGCCCAAATTATGGCCCTAATTTGAAGTTGCCACCAGACAAGTCGACACCTTGCCACTGTCATCGCGAATTACCAATTTACCAACATCTAACATATCGTGATGTCGATGATGAACTTTTACAGCAGAGTGATAGTGAGATAGGCGGTGACGGTAGGTAGGTAAACGCACTACGTGTTTTAAGCATACAATTAAATATTTATACGTAGAGATGTGTCCAAAACGCGCCTGCCGGGCAATTTAATCCGCCTGATTTTCTCGTAAACCAGCATGAATAGAAACGCAATGGTTATAGGCAATCGTGCTAGTCAATGATAGAATTCTACCATGCAAGGTGTAATATGCTTTAAAAAAATAAGAAATATAATTTTCTTTAGAAGCGATTTTCGATGTAATTTTCCACACCATTTCTATAAGGTTTTTGTTGCTTGACACCGATTCAGAGGCGATAACTGTGAATCATATTTATCGAGTCGAGTTCCTAGTGGATATCTCAGATGAAGAAAGCGGTAAAAAAGGATTCATTTCCTTCTCAATCTGATATTTATCGCATCAGCTTACAATCGGGCAGAACGGCCTACCCTCGATATGTGAGGGATGCCAGATGATTTTTTCAAATATCTCTGCATGACACGAATAAATGTCTTCAAATGTAATCATAATGAACAGAAACGAGCAAATCATCACGATATTTCTATATCATGTTCGATAAATCACACAAACAATTGTTCTCATATACTGTTCCGGCCCGAGCCAAGGCGGAACTCAAATAAGAAAAAAAAACACAAGTTAATTTTTCACACTTTATTCACATCAAAATAATTACACTTGAAAACACTAAACTAAACACAAAACACAGCTCATCGGAAAAAAAAAACAATAATGATTAGTTATTCAAATGAATTGTTACTTACCTCAGTTTTTGTCCAAGAGCTCCAAATGGTACACAATTACCTGAAAAGTAAATTGGAAATCAAAGGTATTATTTCAAACAATCAACTTACCTCAAAAGCGATGTCCAAACAATAACAATTCACCAGAGAACAAACTGACTTTTCTAGAAAGGTATCAGACAGGGATAGAAAATTCTATTGCTATAATATAAGGTCTATTGTTTATAGCGAACATTCTAGAACAACCCGAGCAAAGATACCATCCACAATAGAATTCACTTGAGCGTGTATCATATAAATAGGGCACGTAATGTACAAAGCTTCATTCGTTAATAAACCATCGTAGAGTAAAGTCTCACTATCTTTTGCAAATTTAAATTCGGAAGAAGGAAATTATTATAAGCTGTCCGGTTAACGTTTTCTCCGTCGGAAAGTGAAATTCGGCATAGCCAGAAGTACTGGCGTAAACATATACTTTGAAATGCAGTGACCCTCTCCCACGAATAGAACATCTCAGATAATTTCAATATGAATAAGTATTTACAATAAGAAAGATTCCTACTGAAGATAGGGGAGAATCCAACCAAGGATTTTCCAACAGGAACGATGGAATTTTCCATACTGTGCAAGTTGAAAATTCCCTACACATAGCAGGTAGCCAGTAAGTTAGTTCTAACGTTTTTAGAGTTCTGTACATCCTCACAGAGGGATCGAGGATTAGAGAGAAAAAATAAATCAGTTGATAGTTGAACATCGAGAAGAACAGTTGTTTCTCTCGATAGAACATAAAAGAAAAGTGCCCCAGACCGCTCGGGCGTTACATTTGGTGACAGCGGTGGGATGCTGTCCAAGTGGGGACAGCAGCCCATCCATAGAAGTGTTTCAATTTTGACTGCTGCTGTTGTGTATTTTGGCGTTCCGCTGCTGCCAGAAGGGACGAAATTTTGTGCTATCAAGAATTATTTTTTGTGACCCATGTTGGTGCATGTGAGATCGAAGCTAAAGCAAATGAAGAGATCGAAAGAGTAAAAAGAATGTGACGTTGAACCGAAAAAGTGCTTACCAAAACAAGAAAAGATAATTCCTAAATTAAATGCCACTGCGCAAGTAAGTTAATCTAATGGTGGCTAAAGTGTCCTCCGTTCAACGCTGAGCGGAGTTTCGAGGAAAGGAAGTTATTAGATAGGTCGTAAGACTGTCGGAAATTTAGTGCGACCAAAACCTTTTTGACTTGGTAATCGAAGTGAACACATAAGCCACACCAGCACCGGGGTGAACTTCGAGCAGCAGAATATCGAGCCGCTGGTTTTTGGCCGCCAACTTCACACAAGTCGAGGTAACTACAACGGCGGAAAAACAACCAGTAGCTGATAAATACCTAATAGTGCAATTATGGCAGCTGCACTAGATCTGGAAGCTGTGGATAGACGGGTGAATATGGAAAACTATCCGTTGGTCAAAGGAGGCGGTAAGAGGCTACTTTATTATAGGAGAAATAGTAGTCGATTCTGTTAATAGGCCGAGTGTTGTGGAAACATGGACATGGATAAGTTTAGAAGTTAATTTTCTAATGTTTAAGATGGTTTTCGATTAACAATGAATGTAGAAAAGCAAGACAAATTAGCGTGAATTATGATTAAAAAACGAAAAAAATATATATACATATTTCTATGTGAATAACAACTGAAACTGAATGATATTAAGGATATGCTAATCGTTCAAAAAAATTAATCTGGCGAGGGCTAATCAATGAATGGAATTATTAAATATAGGAAACATGATACTACCTAAAGACAAGCTACAGGATAACAAGATAACAAGTCTTGAGAAACATGAATCACAGAAGGGAAATTATTAGTTGAAAGTATTTCTTCAATTCAGTAAAAACTGCTTATTTTGTTTGGAAAAAACTTTCCTGTCTCCCATACTTTAAAAGTATGAACAGGGCAATCTGGGGAAATGGACTTATCGAGATTTAAACAGGTGTGATTTCAAATTTAATAAACACACTTCGAAGTGGAATTTTAAAAAAAAAGTAAAAGATTGAGCCATATATGTCTACAGCCAATTTAACAAAAATGTGTCCATCAATCGCAATCATAGCTTTTGAATGTACCGAAGGGCTGGAAAACCAGGAATTCTTTCCTGTAACGGCATGTATGTCCCAATACTTACTTAAAAGTTCATGAGTAACTAAAATGTGGGTTAAAATTATATAATCAAACATATGAATGAAACGAAATAGCGCTATAAATGCGAAGAAAATTAATGGAAGAGGTATACACACCCTTCAAATATATGATGAATGAATTAAAAGAGTAAATAGGGGAGTATTAATAAACGTATTATACGAAGAAATTTGAAAAGAAAAAAAAACTATATTTATTGTAGCTGTAAAAGCACAAGTGTTTATCGATAAGGCGTTTTGGAAAATTTTATGGAGATATGATAATTTTATTTTTCATTTGGAATTGCGAAATTTCAGAATTGAGGGAGTTGAGATAAATATATACAGATATCATAGCAAATGAAGAACACACAAAAATTGAAATAATATACAATCAGTTATATATAAAAATAACCTCACAGACCAATTTTAGAGGAAACTCTTCTAGTTTCTCCTAAAACTCATTGAGTAGGGGGAGATGCAGTGACCCTCTCCCACGATTAGAACATCTCAGATAATTTCAATATGAATAAGTATTTACAATAAGAAAGATTCCTACTGAAGATAGGGGAGAATCCAACCAAGGATTTTCCAACAGGAACGATGGAATTTTCCATACTGTGCAAGTTGAAAATTCCCTACACATAGCAGGTAGCCAGTAAGTTAGTTCTAACGTTTTTAGAGTTCTGTACATCCTCACAGAGGGATCGAGGATTAGAGAGAAAAAATAAATCAGTTGATAGTTGAACATCGATAAGAACAGTTGTTTCTCTCGATAGAACATAAAAGAAAAGTGCCCCAGACCGCTCGGGCGTTACAGAAATGACCTCAGCATGTTTTCACAAAATAAAATTTCATCAAAACGAAAACATGTCTTCACATCTGGCATCTATATTATGTGCTCAGAGAAAGTAGGAAAAAACAAGAGCGCGGACTGGAGAATTAATGCACGAATACTGGGAGAACACGCTCACCGGAGAAACTGTTTCTTCTCTCCACTGGTGGGCATGAAGTAAATAGATTGATGGTATCTCTCATTCATACAAGCTGTTTCTCTGAGAGTTATAAACTCTGCTGGTCCATTTAACACCGTATGATTGGAAAATATAGAATTCGGGCCCTTACAAAATAAAATTCGTGGTATTTCTGTTATTCAGTGTCTAAAATACAGAACGATTACAGATGACTGAGGGTTAACTAATCTGCATACTGACGTAGTTGTTACTTTAATTCTTAAGAGCACGGTCAAGATAAATCCATTCTCGCTTAGGGGGTGCGTATTACACACTTCTCCTATAATAATGAATAATAAACGAAAGAAAGAACAATCACCATACAAGAAGAACCGGAAAGCTTTTTATGTAGGCTATTTTGACAGTTCTCATTTCCAACTAGTAGAACTTTGATAGGAATCTCGGTATACATAACATGGACCCTTTTTATTGTGATGAAATAAAAAAAAAACTAAAAAATCAGGGAAAATCAGGATAGCTTCAGAAACATCAGGCAAAATCGAGTGTGTGTGTCAGGATGTCAGGATACGAGCCAAAAAGTCTGGGAAATCCTGAAAAATCAGGAAGGTTGGTATCTCTGGTTACGAGGAGTTTTTCAGTCACCTTGCAAAAATGACGTCTTCCACAAATATTCATATTTTAATAAAATCTAAAACTTTGAACAAAATTTGAATTATATGTTGTTAGAAAAAAAAATCCTGTAAAAGTGCTCATTTCCTGAAGTATGGATGACTTGTTGGAAATTGTAAGGGTTTTTCATATAACTTTTTTTTGAGAACTTAAAATAATACGTTTTTGAGAAAAGTGTACTATAATTTTTTAAATATTTTTTTTGATAAAAAAATCGATATTTTCATTATGAAAATTTAATTATTTTCCTATAGTTCAAATTCTGTGATTATTATAATGTTTCAGTCATAAATTTCTGTAAAAAATTAAGAAAAAAACATTAACCCTTCACAAAAAGTAGTATAATCATTCTTTGAATATCCGAAGTATGCAAAGTTGCTTGAATGTCCAATGTATTTACTGCTATCTGAGATGGTGCTCCCAGTTCCTAAGACGGGTTGGCATAAAATTCGTCAACTTCTTTATAGTACATAATTTGTTACGGATAGTATTACACAATCCGCATCGCCCTCGGTAGAATGTCATCCAATACGACGAGAGTATACTTCCGGTTCATTCTTCTAACTACCAAGAATAAGGAAAGAGTGAATGAGCGAGAATCCGTAGTGGTTAGCTGTATTTGTCAAAACCGGATTTGCTGAAAAGGCTTCCGAAATTCTCATTCCGTCAACATAATTGATTTTTGAGAAATTATTTGAGCTATTTTGAGCGGAATTGATTATATAATCTTCGTTTCGTTTACAATCTCTGAACATGTCAGAGGTTGTCAAAAATATACTCTATTCAAGAACATCACCACTAAATCGGTTTGAAATATTAGCTGTCGGAATTGTAACTTGCACATTTGAACAAAAAAAAACATTTATTTGGATTTTCTTATGTGTAATTCAGTTCGTATTTTCTCTGTCAAGAAAAATTATTCCGACTTGAACAAGTTGTCACACGCTCGCTTAAGCTTACCACTCGTTCCGTTCCGTGCTTTATTCTTAAGAGGCTTTATACTTTGCACTTCATTCGCCTCCAACTAACCACTCAAAAAACAGAAATCTAGCACAAACAGGAATTCCGCAAAAAGTAGCATATCAACCCTGCTAGTTGTATTAATCATTGATCTAATAGCATAATTCCAGTTTTCACTAGCATGATGCAGAGCTCATATCAATGCACATAATTTCTTGGGTAAACATTGCCATGATTACCCATCAATCAAGACTGAAATAGCAAAATTATGCGCGGCTAATAAAACATTGGCCCATTCCATTATTTAGCAGCGATTGACAGTTTAACCTGGGCACCACTGTCCTTCCACTGCCCCTTCGCCTTCGTCCATCACATAATTGCTCCGTTAATTTCTTTTCTTCACGACACCCACCTGCGTGCTAAGCAGCAATGCCCGGGCAACCGCGAAAATGTCACTGACGACGCCCTCGGCGGGTGCGGCCAACACCACCAGGTAGGTTATGCCCAGCAGGGGAATCAGCACCAGCAGTGCCTTCGATGCCTTGCGATATTGACGGGTTTCGACCGTGTTTGCCGAGCGCAACTTTGTGATCAGTACCTGAACCGGAAAAAATGGGTAAACAGAAAAAACTTGGTCAGAAAGGCCGGAAGCGGATGTGTGATTTTGGGTAGCAAAGCTTGTTCATTTTTATTTCCTTAAACAGCTGACCCCTGAGGTGAGTCAACCTTACTTACCCACATGATTCGAATAAGGAACACCAGATTGATGATGAGCACAGCGCAGACCGGTCCCTGGAAGATCCAGTCCACCAGCGATTCCCGCATCCAGGAGCATTCGATTTCAAGCTGGAAAGACAATACCAAGAAAGAATAAGTTCGTTCTCGTAATAACCTTTCAAGATGATGGGTTCACGTAATGTTATAATACAAAGAAAATGGCTAAAGGCGCTTTGGGTTCTTCCCATTTTCTCATGGCTCCGAACACGGCTCATAAAAATACACACAGAAGTCAGTTCTACGTTTCCCCACCCAATATGTCGTCAGTTGATGTCTGTGGGCGGAGGGGTAAGAATGGAAAACATGTCCAAAATTTTAGCAGATTCTGAAAGAAACGCTTCGTTTCAGGTTAGCAGGAAGGTGTTATTCCAAATGGAATGGTGCTTTTCGGACGAGTTGATATATCGCTGAGCTTGCTTTTGAGCTATGGAACGGTTGCTGGGGACGAAATGAACGTCGTGATGTATGAATTGGATCATACCGTAATATTTCTAGTGACTGCCTGTTTCGTGTTTCCAGGAGCTCGCTACAATATTGTGATTTTTGAGAGCGATGAGATTTGGGTTGTTCATTTTGTTCCATGATATATTTTCTGTGGTCGTTTCTCGATGTTTATATGATAGGAGCTAGAGCAAGGCGTGTGCTAGATTAATGTCAATTTGAGGAAGGCAATATATTGGATTGATGAAAGCCACAACGTCCCGCAAATAAAATATATTTGATAAGTTTAAGATTAGATTTGATTCGCATTTTTAAATAATTTAATCTGTGTAGAATCCAGCTCTTAAACCGACTGCTGAACGCAGCGTATCTTGAAAACGCACCACTAGTGTTGCGCAATTGGTCAGTTTTTAGGCAGTTCCTTTTCCTCGATCACTTTTTACTTTTGCTTCAATCGTTAGAGTCACTATTAGCCGGTCACCAGTAGCCATAGTTGGAAGGTTTCTTATACATGTGTTATATCGCAAGATTGATTGGATTGGATTGTAGATTTTTTGGACTACGAGAAATAGTAGCTTACTAAAAGTATACGCGTCGTTGTTTGGTGAATATTTAACCCCGAAAGTTTAAGCTCGTGATTCGACTCCCTGATAAAACATTTGGTGCCGTGACCAGGATCACGGGTGTGTTCCTTGGACCAACTGCGACGTTAACCCTACTTTACCCTTCGGATTGGAGTTCCAGATAGCTTTACATGCTTAAAAAGTACAAGGCTTATTGAAGACAGGCTCCATATTTCCCACGTGTTCCTGGTGTGGATCTTGTATCCGCGTTCCCGTATTGATACTGTTGCTGCGAATGCTGGTGCATGCTCCAGCCGTGGCCGTTGCTGTTTCTAAGCCAACGAGACTACATCAACTACTGGTTGATCATCCAATAAATTTATCGCATACTATTTATAACCTATCCAATGGTCATCCAACCCGGTGGTATCCCGACGTTCTAACGTTCCTGATTATAATTTATTACAAGGCCTATCCCTGGACGGGCACAGGTGAGTGTCAGTCCAAACAATTATCGTCAAGCAAAAGGTGCTTCCTGGGTCTTACGTTTATTCCAGTTATTCGTTGCTGAATTATCATCACCATGCAGGAGAAGAAAATGAAGTCGAAGGAGCTGAAACGAAAAAATGTCCTGGATTCAATCCAACGTATCGAAGATTTCTTGACGAACTTCAATGCTGAGCGGGATGAAGTAACAATACGTCTAGCTCGACTAGATACCCTCATGGAAACGTTCGAATCGATTCAAGGAGAATACGAGGCACTTGACGATAGTGCTGAATTTGTGACGGTTAATGCGAAAGTCAGAGCAAAGGTTGAAGAGCAGTACTTTCGGGTAAAAGGTGGCCTCGTCAGTAAGCGTCCTCTTCTTCCTCTAACTCCAGTGGATTCTACGATCCATCATGGTGTCCCTGCCATTTCTCATGTTACCAGTGTGAAACTCCCCACCATCGAATTACCCCGGTTTGATGGTGACCTGAATGAATGGTTGACATTCCACGATTCCTTTTCCTCGTTGATTCACGCGTCCCCAGAAATCCCCTGCATACAAAAATTCCAGTACCTACGGTCCGCCTTGCGAGGTGACGCCCTCAAATTGATTGAGTCTTTAACAATTACGGCGAATAATTATGCAGTGGCTTGGGAAGCCCTTCTAAATCGATATTCAAATACCTACTCACTAAAAAAGAAGCATCTACAGTCTCTGATGGTCCACTCGAAGGTGTCGGGAAAATCTGCTGTAGGGTTACGTGCTGTTTTGGAAGACTTCCAGCGACATGTGAAAATATTGAATCAGCTTGGAGAACCTACAGCGCATTGGGGCAGCCTCCTTGTTCAACTACTGTGTTCTCGAGTCGACGATCACACTCTCAAGGAATGGGAAGAATTTGTCTCTGCAAACGAGGAGGCGTCGTACGAAAACCTCATCGATTTCCTGACCCGGAAGGTTCGAACTCTGGAGTCACTTCATATTTCGGCTGAGCAGTTCAACTCTTCGTCCCAAGGAAAGCACTACCCCTCCGTCAGGCAACCTAAAACCCAAACCCCATCGTCTTCGAAGATAAACTCCTATGCAGCAGTGGAAAGCTACCAACCTAAATGTCTAGCTTGCAACGATCATCATCCGTTAGTTAAATGTCCGGCATTTGAAAAGATGCAGCTGAAAGAACGATTGCACTTGGTCAACACGAAACGGATCTGCAGTAATTGCTTCAGAAGCAATCATTTCGTACGAAACTGTTCGTCAAGCTACTCCTGTAAGCATTGCCAAAAACGGCATCACTCGTTATTGCATCCTGGGTTCGATGCGTCAGTATCAAACAGTAATCCTAACTCAAGTGGTCAACACAGTCGGACAGCGCCTAATACTCCAAGACACAACGATTCATTTGGTGTAACAACAGCAACTACTTCTGCAATCTCTTCCAATTCAGCTGTAGAATCTCGTGGTGTCAACGTTTTCCTATCGACCGTTGTCGTCAAAGTGCTAGACGGTTATGGAAATGAACATTTGACGCGAGTTCTTCTAGATAGTGGCTCACAAAGCAGTCTAATGAGTGACCGACTTTGCCAAAAACTCCGATTGTTCCGTCATCGTATTGATCAACCTATACTAGGCGTCGGTGAATCTCCGATTCGAGCAGTTTGTTCGGTAGCTACCGAAGTTAGGTCGAGAGTCAGCGATTTCTCTATTCCTCTCAATTGTTTGGTACTCAAAAAATTGACAACTGATCTACCCGCTGTGAGCATCGCTACAACAAACTGGCATATACCTAACGACATCACACTGGCCGATCCTGAGTTCAATATTGCCCGGAAAGTGGATCTGATTATTGGTGCGGAACATTTTTATACAATCCTTCAAGGAGGCCGGTTGCAAATAGGCCCACAAGCCCCAACCTTAATTGAAAGTAGATTTGGTTGGTTTGTATCTGGCAAAGCATCTTATGATCCCATGCCTCAAGCTTTGGTTTGCTGCACCTCCACTCTTGAAACACTGAGTCGAAACATCGAGAAGTTTTGGAAGCTGGACGAACTGGATAATGTCAACCTTTCCCCCAACGATCAATTTTGCGAGACATTCTATAAGGAAACGGTCACAAGAGATTCCACTGGACGATACTTCGTGAAATATCCCAAGAAAGAAGGTTTCGAAACCATGATAGGCGAGTCTTACTCCAACGCAAAATCCCGACTAGAATGTTTAGAACGTAAACTAGACCAAACTCTCATTCTAAAAGAAAGGTACCACGCATTCATGGCAGAATTTATAGAACTGGGGCACATGCATGAGGTACCTACGGACGAATCAAATCCCGCTACAGTATGCTATCTTCCACATCATGCGGTGTTGAAAGAATCAAGCACCACTACCAAGGTACGGAGTGTGTTTGACGCTTCTGCCAAAACAAATGAAGACCGTGAACATGGAGAAATTGTGAAAACCTTGGGGATTTCTTGGAAGCCTACGACTGATCAGTTCTGTTTTAATTTCGGGCCATTTTCTACGGACGGAAAGATTACGAAAAACCGAATCTTTTCTGTCATTCCTCAATTATATGACCCATTGGGATTAATCGCTCCTATCGTTGTATGCGCGAAGATTTTCATCCAACAACTTTGGTTGATGTCTATCGATTGGAACGAAGAAGTGCCTGGAGAGGTGCGTACTACATGGAAACGTTTCGTGGAGGACCTGCCATCGCTAGTCAATTTTCGGGTTCCGCGGTTTGCCTTTGACGTGGGGGAGGTGCAGCTGCATTGCTTCTCGGACGCATCGGAATCAGCTTTTGGAGCCTGCATCTACGCACGGACGGCGAAGGCCAACGGTCAAGTGAAGGTGATATTATTGGCAGCGAAATCTAGAGTGGCACCCTTACAAAAACGTACCATCCCGAGACTGGAATTATGCGCAGCTCAGCTCGGCGCTCGCTTGTCGTCGAGAGTTATCACTGCACTGAATCTGAAAGCCGTACCTATTTTCTATTGGACCGACTCGATGGTAGTAATATATTGGCTTCGGGCACCACCACAAACCTGGAAAACCTTCGTGGCAAACCGGGTAGCAGACATTCAAACCTGAACAAACGGTGCTCCATGGCTGCATGTACCTGGAATGGATAACCCCGCCGATATTGTATCCAGAGGTTTGGTCGTACAACAATTGCTAACTTGCAAAATATGGATTAATGGACCCAGTTGGTTGGGAAGGGGAGAGGAAAATTGGCCGAAGCTGGAAATCCCGAGAGTAATACATGCAGATGGAGACACGGAACGTAAAACAACCACATTACTACTGCAAAATCCACCACCACTCAACCCTTTATTTACCCGATCATTTTCGTACAATCGTCTACTACGTACGACTGCTTACTTCTTGAGGTTCATTCGTCATATACAAAAGGGATCGAAGCAATCTACCATCACTCTCCAACCTAGTGAACTCGAAAATGCAAGGGATTGTCTTGTGAAGATCGTCCAAAAAGAATGCTTCAAAACGGAGCTACATCTGCTCCAAAGAGGAAAACTGGTACCGAAGAATTCCACACTCAAGCTTCTGAACCCTTCCGAGTCGGTGGCCGGCTCAGATTGTCGGAAGAGGCTTACAATACCAAACATCAAATCCTACTCCAAGGTTTCCACCGAATTACTCGAATGCTTTTGTTATCATACCACTGCAAATTGGTTCATGGTGGGATATCGCTCACATTGGTAGTAGTTCGCAACGATTATTGGCCTACAAATGGAAGAAGGGCTGTACGTAGCGTGATACGCAGTTGCTATCGTTGTACTCGTGTTAACCCTCGTCCATTACAGCAACCAATCGGACAATTACCCATCGTCAGAATTAAACCCAGTCGCCCCTTCGCATCCACAGGAATCGATTACTGTGGACCTGTGTTTGTAAAGTCCGCAAACCGCAGGACTGCTCCTACCAAAGCCTATATTGCTCTGTTCGTCTGCTTCAGTACAAAAGCTGTACACATTGAGCTGGTGGGGGACTTATCCACAGCTTCCTTTCTATCCGCTCTCCAACGGTTCGTAGCTAGACGAGGCAAGCCCGATAATATTTTTTCGGACAACGCCACAAAGTTTGTCGGTGCTCGAAATGAACTGCACGATCTTTATCAAATGTTCTCAAATCCTAAAGAAACCGATCGTATCGTTAACGCTCTCGCAAATGAAGGAATACGATGGAATATGATTCCCCCGCGCGCCCCCAACTTCGGCGGCTTATGGGAGGCCGCTGTGAAGGTGGCAAAAAAACATTTGCTTCGTCAGTTAGGCAGCACCTCTCTACTGTACGAGGACTTGGTCACGATACTGTCGCAAGTAGAAAGTGCGATGAACTCTAGACCATTAGCACCTTTATCTGAGGATCCTAACGACTTCGAAGCCATCACGCCAGGCCATTTTTTGGTCGGCTCACAACTCCAAGCTCTACCTTACCCAGACATGATGGACGTTCCAGTGAACCGGTTGAGGAACAGATACCAGATTATCCAGCAGCAACAACAGCTGTTTTGGTACCACTGGAAGACTGAGTACCTTAAGGAGCTCCAACGACAGGCCGCCATGCATCAGCGTCCCGTTGATCTCAAAGTCGGCCAAGTGATGATACTGCAAGACAACCTTTTACCACCAGTGCGCTGGCCACTAGTTCGCATCTTGGAGCTGCATCCTGGGCAGGACGGAGTGACTCGTGTGGTTACCGTGCGTACCTCAACTGGTTCGATATTCAAGCGAGCTGTGACGAAACTTTGCGTATCTTGAAAACGCACCACTAGTGTTGCGCAATTGGTCAGTTTTTAGGCAGTTCCTTTTCCTCGATCACTTTTTACTTTTGCTTCAATCGTTAGAGTCACTATTAGCCGGTCACCAGTAGCCATAGTTGGAAGGTTTCTTATACATGTGTTATATCGCAATAAAGATTGGATTGTAGATTTTTTGGACTACGAGAAATAGTAGCTTACTAAAAGTATACGCGTCGTTGTTTGGTGAATATTTAACCCCGAAAGTTTAAGCTCGTGATTCGACTCCCTGATAAAACAATATTTTTATCGTTATTCCATTTTATTCATATTTTTGACGGATTGTCATTTTGCTATGAAATGCTCCAGATTGATAGAACAGTTTACCCTATCTTCTATCGTTGTACAGTTCAACGAACTACACAGAAATCTGCGACTGCGACTTGCGACTTAGACTGTTTACCATATCCTAAAATCCTCAACAACTTCTCGCTAGAAAAGTAGTAGAAGACTTGCCAAAATTATAGACGCGAAGGACTCTATTTCTATTTCTGGTGCCTTCAACAACAAGATTTCACTACTATACACTGCATGATTTTCATATGTGTGTGTGTGCAAGCGCTAAGCGTAAACAAATGTTTTTGTATTGACGTAGGACTACATCTTTCATTTCTATACCGGGGTGTAAAATCAAAAAAAAGTTTCGAAAACGAAACAAATACATTTGGTTTTGTGATTTATCAATCAACTGCAATGAACAGATGGTAATCGAGTTAGCATTAACCACTGGTGGGCTTCGAGTATCGAGGAGAAGCTGGAAAGAAGTTATCGTTATCGTCAAGTGCATTTAGCAGGAAAGCTTCTGAAGATTATTCTTCCCCATCAGTGGGATATTTTCGTATCCAATATTGGCATCGCGAAAATCATATAATTTTCAATCGATCGCTGTCGCTGTCGCTGAAAGTTTCAAACTCAGAAAGTTTATTCGCCTCTAGTTTGCTTTCCAAATTGCCATCGTAAACCACACCTTCTCTCGATTCAATCACGGACAAAAAGCATACTTAAGCGACACTCTGGTGGTGAAACGCATTCATTCTATCAGAGGGAAAAGAGAAGGCGACCAAGAGAGTATCAGCATCGAAAAACATCGGAGACATCGGACCAGCCGCCATACACACACATACACGCGCGGAACTACAGGGTGGGCCATTTAAAGTGGAAGCATCTGACAACACCCATAACTTTTGACAGAGATGTCAGATTAACAAATTTCATACCGCGTTGGAAGCGTCATTTCAGTGCAATTTTAACCATGGAACAATACACACCTAAACAACGCGCTGAAATTGTTCAGCTGTACATTCAAAATAACTTCTCAATTGTGTTAACTAAACGTGCGTGGAAAAATAAAAATAAAGTTAAAACATCGCCTGGAGACAACACTATACGTCGATTATATGCCAAATTTATATCGTCTGGTAGTGTTGGTAATGTCAGTCATCTGTCCAGACAACGACCAAGACGTTTCGACGAGAATATTGATGCCGTTCGAGCCAGTGTTGCAGAGACTCCATCGACATCAGGTCGCCATCGTTCGCAAGAGTTAGGCATCTTTTTATTGCCATTTGTTCGTGAAAATGAATTGGACAATTACTGGTTCCAACAGGACGGCGCTACATGCGATACAGCGGCTGCCACGACCAAATTATTGCGCGAAATGTTCCCCGGAAGATTAATATCGAAAAACGGCGATTATGACTGGCCACCGAGATCACCTGATTTGACGCCTCCTGACTTTTTTATGGGGATATTTAAAATCCAAGGTATACACTGGTAAACCAAGGACCCTGGCTGCGCTGAAAGACAATATCCGACAAGAAATTGCTGCCATATTGGGCAAAATGATGGAAAATGCCGAAAACAGGGCACATTTTGCGGTCAAGGCCAGAGGCGGTCATTTACGAGATATCATAATCAAAAAGTAGTTAGAACAAATCTCCTTGGACCAAAATAAATGAATTTCAAAAAAATATTTTAAAATTCCACTTCTTTACTTTGCTATTGCAAAAAAGACGGGTGGGTAATGTCGGGGACATAACCGGAGTGACGTAGGACTATGCAAAGGGGACAGCTTTTGTTAAATATATATTTTAAATATATTGTTTTATTTTCTTCACCTACGTGAATACCTACCTATCTACCTGAAAAATGGATTAGTTTACTGTTTACTCTTTATGAATATGTTAATGGTTCTGAAAAGAACCTTTGGTGTTGTGTTTTTGTTATCACTCGATATTCCCATCTTGTTCGGCTAAACCTTCCTGTTTAGCGATTTGTTGTCACTCGCCACAGCTTTCACAGTTGGAAAATTTCTTCCCATCCAGCTTGTGACATATTTTACAGTAAATTACATTCAATGGCACGTCGCATTACCACCACTCAGTGCCGGATTGGAGGTAATTTTAACCTGTAATTGAACATTTGCGATGACAGTGGTACAGTGTCGACTTTCAATGTGGGATCATAATTTGGATCTCTATGTTTACAAAAATGTCCAACTAAATAAGTCACATTACATGTCCGTCCAATTAGCTAAATGTCGAACTAATTGTAGATTACTGTACTTTCAATCTGGAAACAATTTAAGAATTGGTGAAAATTGAATAATCAGGAAAGTCCCCAACTATCAATAAGCTCAGAACAACTGCCAAATTCACATACTCATCAAATCCTGGCAAACAAATTATGAAAACATCAATTTGTGTTTTATTATTATTTTGGATAATGTTTTAGAAAGCATTGAACTTTATTTCCTACTCTTTTTTGGAAGGTTTAATGGCCCTGAATAGCGTCTTGTTTTATGGAATGATTCCAATTTAGAAAACTTAGTACTCGTGGTTTTGAAAAAAACCATTTCGAACGCCCTCGATGCCGCCTTGTTCTGGATTTGCCACCAAAGCAGTTTGTATAAAGAGCAAACTTTTTTCTTCTGCTACCTGATGCCGTTTTGCGATTGCGTTTGCCACTCGCCATTCGCTGCAGCTGCCTGTTGTCTTGATGTCCGCCGAACCGAATGTGTTATGTTCCGAATGCAGGTTTTCTTATCGTCGCGAGCAGCTTTGCCAGCCAACTCGATCACTCCGGCGGCCGAAACTATATAACGCCGGCTAGGTGGACTGGTACACAGGTACTAACGCGCTCGACCTAGCTACCTTTTCCGGTGCAATTGGCGGATACACCTACGGGAAATTGCAGACCACCACGGTTCTAGCGGGATTTTGCCTTTCCCTTCACTTTTCCTCCTTTGTTGAGTACACGATGCCGATGCCGTACAACCACACGGGTTTACGGTTTGAAAGAAAATAAGATATTTTTTTGGGGTCCGCGTGTTTTATACTCTAGCGGTACACACTCACAGGATAGAGACAAATCGGCAGACTCAGCCAAAGGGGCGGGTCCAACGAGACGAACGAATGAGCGTTAAAAGGGAGCGATGGCAAAAAATACATTCATTACGATTTGTTCGCTCGTTGGATTCACATACAGACTAAAAAGGGTCCTTTTCAGGATCACAAAAAGTCTAAAGAGTTTATTATTTTGTTATCACTCGATATCCCCATCTTGTTCGGCTAAACCTTCCTGTTTAGCGATTTGTTGTCACTCGCCACAGCTTTCACAGTTGGAAAATTTCTTCCCATCCAGCTTGTGACATATTTTACAGTAAATTACATTCAATGGCACGTCGCATTACCACCACTCAGTGCCGGATTGGAGGTAATTTTAACCTGTAATTGAACATTTGCGATGACAGTGGTACAGTGTCGACTTTCAATGTGGGATCATAATTTGGATCTCTATGTTTACAAAAATGTCCAACTAAATAAGTCACATTACATGTCCGTCCAATTAGCTAAATGTCGAACTAATTGTAGATTACTGTACTTTCAATCTGGAAACAATTTAAGAATTGGTGGAAATTGAATAATCAGGAAAGTCCCCAACTATCAATAAGCTCAGAACAACTGCCAAATTCACATACTCATCAAATCCTGGCAAACAAATTATGAAAACATCAATTTGTGTTTTATTATTATTTTGGATAATGTTTTAGAAAGCATTGAACTTTATTTCCTAAACTCTTTTTTGGAAGGTTTAATGGCCCTGAAAAGCGCCTTGTTTTATGGAATGGTTCCAATTTAGAAAACTTAGTACTCGTGGTTTTGAAAAAAACCATTTCGAACGCCCTCGATGCCGCCTTGTTCTGGATTTGCCACCAAAGCAGTTTGTATAAAGAACAAACTTTTTTCTTCTGCTACCTGATGCCGTTTTGCGATTGCGTTTGCCACTCGCCATTCGCTGCAGCTGCCTGTTGTCTTGATGTCCGCCGAACCGAATGTGTTATGTTCCGAATGCAGGTTTTCTTATCGTCGCGAGCAGCTTTGCCAGCCAACTCGATCACTCCGGCGGCCGAAACTATATAACGCCGGCTAGGTGGACTGGTACACAGGTACTAACGCGCTCGACCTAGCTACCTTTTCCGGTGCAATTGGCGGATACACCTACGGGAAATTGCAGACCACCACGGTTCGAGCGGGATTTTGCCTTTCCCTTCACTTTTCCTCCTTTGCCATATCCAACCATGGCTGCTTGTGTTGGTTTGTTGATGTGAGGTGATGCGAAACGATGTGGTGTACGGTTCGGATGAGAATGATCGTTACGGCAGCGGAGAGGGGATTTTTAAGCTGACTGGCTGGCTCGAGAATTACGCATGTGTGAGACTGCGACCAATGTTTCCCTCATTTTTTTCTTTTTCCTTTCCAATCGTGCTTCATTCTATTTCGCTGCTGCTCTGGTTGCCCGTTTTGGTCGGTACGATTTGAGGAGCACAAAATGGACCAATCAAAAATGGGCACATAGTGTATTTGGACAATGCTTGATATTTCACAATTATTCAATTATTTATCTCAAGAAAAATGAAATGTTATTCGTTATGATAGATGCGTAGATATATTTCCTATCAATTGATGCAAAAACCTTTGCGATCTATTGAGAAATGCTCGAGTTATAAGCGTTCCAAATCTTGCATTTTTTCCTACTTGTTCAGTGCCTAGATTTCCATTTCACCCCCTATATCTTCCGGTTAGACGTAGTCCTACGTCAAAACAAATCCTTCCACTTTAAATGGCCCACCCTGTATTTTCGTTTTGTTGCCATCCAGCGTCGAGAAGATTCCGGAAAGATTTATCGAAAATAATCTGCCAGTTCCCCTGGGAATTGAAAAAAAAATTCAAGCGAAAGAGTTTATTTTAATGTTTTCTATCCATATAACACTACGACCAAATACATTTGGTTTTGTGATTTTTCAATCAAGTGCACAGTGGTCCAAAAGTGCAAAAACGTAATCGTGAGGGATTTCTCCAATACGGCTAATTTTACGTATATGATGTCTTCGGAGATGTTTTGAAGTACAACGAGGGCCACCTTTTGAGGGCTGCCATTTTGAAATGAATCCCCCTAAAAGTGAGATCCAAAATCCATTTTTTTCAGCTTAAGAGATAGGAAGTCGGTGTCTTCATAAAAATTATAGCTCTTATCAAAACAAACAATTTTACTGCAAACATCAACTTTCTATCTATTCAGATAAAAAAGTTATGGGACATTTTTGGTGAAAAGCACCAAAAAATCATATTTTCGTCCTAACTTTTCCTCTTGATTTTTTACAATTTTACAATGTTTAGGGAACTTTTTTGCCTAGTCAAAACACACATTTTTGACCTATTTTTGAACTAGGATATTTCATAAAGGGGCAGGTTGGGGCAGACCAAACCGATTACAAATTAAAGTACAAACAAAATGCTGCAAAACCACACTTCAAGTGTCTGTATCCACCTGTATCCTCAAAAGTTACACTTAATTTAAAGGAAGGCCTCCATCTACGTTATCCTGTTAAAAAAAAATGTTATTACTATTACAGTGCACTGTAATAGTAATAACATAACATAACATAAAATTAAAATAATGTGTAAAGTGACGAGTTTTCATCCTAATAAAAGCATTTAAAAAGATCATTATATGTTTTATTTAATATTTAAAGAAACCTGCCTTAGCTTTGCTCATGTAATCTAGAATACTGAAGTCATTGTCTAAATGATATTGTTTAGAAAAATATTATATAGATGTATACAAAACAACTATATTCAATATAACATATTTTTTTAACAGAATAACGTAAAGGGTGTGTCACATCAAATTGCATCACGGAAAAAACGCTGTAGAAATTTTATTTTTAGGAATTATATCTTCAGCTTTCGCTTATAATCAGATAAGAGTGTATAGGTCACGTTGGCCATGCTTCACTGTCAATTTTTCGTAAATTTGGAAAAATGTCGTGCTTGGTCCGCTGGACGAATGAATTTGACAAATTCAGCTTATTGGCGACATCCCGGACCGAACTTCTGCCGTTCTTCACCTTCCGGTCGATGGTTAGGTTCTCGAAGTATCGTTTTAGTACTCTGCTGACCGTGGATTGGACGAGGACAAATTCAGCGTTCCGGAGGAGATTCGCAAGCAGAAACTATCCAAGTTTGCCAAAAAGTACATGGTGTAGCAAGCGATCTGCTTTTGCGGAAAGCGGAGCGCCCCCTTCGTGATGACCGGCACGGTAAACGGGTAGGTTTACCTTAAGGAGTGCCTACAGATGCGCTTACTACCACTATTGAAGCAGCACGAGGGCCCGACCATCTTCGGGCTGGAACTCGCTTCGTGCCACTATTCAAAGGACGTGTTGGAGTGGTACGAAGCCAACGGGGTCACCTTCGTGCCAAAGGAAATGAACCCGCCCAACGCGCCGGGGCTTCGCTCAATAGAGAAATATTGGGCGATTATGAAGCAGGCCCTCCGGAAGAACCCAAAAGTTGTCAAATCGGAGGCGGACTTCAATAGAAAATGGATTTCTGTTCAAAAAAAAACTACAACCTGACGTTGTACAGAACCTTATGGACGGGGTAAAGAGGAAGATGCGAGCATACGGGCTTGGGCTCGAAGTATGAATAAAAAGAAAATGACAAAAGTTGTTTAATAGTTTTTATTTTACTGTCTAAAATTTTCAAAAGGATCGGTCTACTGGGCGAATTTCTACAGCGTTTTTTCCGTGATGCAATTTGATGTGACACACCCTTTAGATGGAGGCCTTCCTTAAGTGTAACTTTTGAGGATACAGGTGGATACAGACACTTGAAGTGTGGTTTTGCAGCATTTTGCTTGTACTTTAATTTGTAATCGGTTTGGTCTGCCCCAATCTGCCCCTCTATGAAATATCCTAGTTCAAAAATAGGTCAATTTTAACATAAAAACTCCAATATCTCCAAATATATAAGAGATAGAAAAAAAACAACGTGCGTCAAAAATGTGTGTTTTGACTAGGCAAAAAAGTTCTCTAAACATTGTAAAATTGTAAAAAACCAAGAGGAAAAGTTAGGACGAAAATATGATTTTTTGGTGCTTTTCACCAAAAATGTCCCAAAACTTTTTTACCTGAATCGATAGAAAGTTGATGTTTTCAGCAAAATTGTTTGTTTTGATAAGAGCTATAATTTTTATGAAGACACCAACTTCCTATCTCTTAAGCTGAAAAAAATGGATTTTGGATCTCACTTTTAGGGGAATTCATTTCAAAATGGCAGCCCTCAAAAGGTGGCCCTCGTTGTACTTTAAAACTTCCCCGAAGGCATCATATACGTAAAATTAGCCGTTTTGGAGAAATCCCTCACGATCACGTTTTTGCACTTTTGGACCACTGTGAAGTGCAATGAACAGGTGGAACAGTATTAACCACTGGTGGGCTTCGAATTTCGAGGAGAATCTAGAAAGATGTTATCGTTGCTGAAAAATAATCTGTCAGTTCTTTTGGAAAAGAAAATTACATTCAAGCAAAAGAATTTATTATGTTTTCTATCCATATAATACTGCGACCAAATACATTTGGTTTTGTGATTTTTAAATCAAGTGCGATCAACGTAAGACCACGTCTTTCGGCAATTTATTAGAGGTGCAATGAATTTTAAGAAGGAATTCTCGCTCTACGCGCACTGATAAGCGATGTTTATTCAACAATTTCTAAAACGAGAAATGTGTGTTGTGAGAAAGGATGAGCGAACGCAAATGTATTTTGTAGACTGATTTGATGCAACAGATATTTTGTCTATTGGAAATGGAATACAAATCATATCACAATACAAGCAATGTATTATGTATTATACAACTTTCGTGTGATTGCTTCTTTTGCTGAATATTGTGCCTTCAACGTAACGCTCTTGTTTTCGAAGTCCCACAATTATTCATTTATTCATTCTTTCAGAATTGATTCAGATGCAACTAAAAACAAATGATTACTAAATCAACGATAGTCCTACGTCACCCTTGCGATTATACCACATATATAACCAACTTCCTGTTTTTTTTAAGTGTCAAGTTTCTATAAGACCAGTTGTTGTTTTGATCAATAAATCTGGAAAATGAAAAAAGTGCTCATGGAGAAAGAAGAAAGGCAAATCGATGAATTTCACCAAGAAAATGTCGGTATCAGAGAAATTGCTCGTCGGATTGGATGATCCCATCAAGTAGTGCTCAATTAATTGGCGAATCCTCAAGGATACGATAAGAAGGTGAGAGCTCCACGTAAATTGAAGCTCTTTGACCGGGATAAGGGGGAAATAGTTGGAACAGCACCATCTTACATTGGAAGACTTCTGAGTTTTGCCAAAGCTCACATGATCCGACAGTGGGGCATGGTATGTTATGACAAAGAATGTTTTCAATAGAATACCTTTTGCTATGTACCATAACGAAAAGTTCTTCAATGTATAGGTTATCTTCAGTGACGAAAAAAAGTCCATGTTGCGGCATCGCACCTATAGCCATCTTCCATGCATCGCGAAAGAAAGACAATTCATTCCCACTCGACGCTCACCGGCAACGATATTGCTTCGATGACCACCAAATGGGAATTGAAAAATTTACTATCTTCCTTCCCTCTATTGAATTACAGAGCCTTTAAATTTTAAAGTTCATTCGTCTCTAGCCCTGAGAAAGGCCCTCGTTCGGCGCTCGTTGGCAAACCGTGTCCGCTTCAGATCACATCAAACGATGTCGTGAAAATTTTCCTCAGAGGATATGCAATATTTATACGCTAGCGACAGCGTACTTGCTGTGCAAGAGTGGAGTTTAAGTCACAAATATTCTCTTTTCGTTTATCACCTTCATTGTTTATATCCTCGCAGCTGCATAAGTTGCACGATATTTCCGCACGGTTAGGGAAGTACAAATGGATAGAAAAAATCATCAAATTAAACCATTTCCATACTATGGAATTATAATGTATAGCATATCGAATCTTAGAGAATTTCCGATTCGATTGCTATGCAAATCGATAAAATCCGTTCGCAGCAACAATATATATTAACTTTATTTAATAAAAACGTGACCTGTTTTCTGATTTGGCACCCTTTATGGAAAACGTAGTCCTACGTCAAAAACATTATTCATTCTTCTTCAACATTTTGATCCATTATACATACTGATATCATAGTATGCAACTATGAGATTATAAAATCAGAAATTTGTATTATTAAAATGATGTATGTTTGACACGAAGCTACAGTTTTACAAATGTGCTTCTCTCTATTTTTTCTGTTGATTGTGAATTTATATTTCGATCAAACAAGCAAATTTAAATACATAAGAAACCCACTGATCTGGCTACATTGTTTGGGGTAAAAGCCGGTCTAGTGGAAATTGAAATTGTTGGTAAGAAGAATAGAGTAGAAGGGAGATAAACAGAACCAAAACAAAAACAAAACGAATAGAAGGTATTATATTAGAAGTTTGGAAATTTCTAAAAGAATTTATTCAAGTTTGTGCGATTTTCTGCAATTACTAGCAGTAGCGCTGGAAGTGGTAAAATAAGTGCCATTAAAATAATTGCACGGTAAGAGAATGCAGTAATGATTGTGTCGATAAGCTGTTCGAATACGATCTTTTTGAATCTAGGTTACACCGGAATGCAAGGGTCGATTATAGAGTAAATTCAAACTAAACTGCCAAAAGTTATCTGGTAAGTCGTAGTCACTTATGAATCGCTTCCTAGGATATTAATGAAAGTTATACGCAGGCTAGTGTAAATAAGCAGGCAAAATAATTGGAGCACTCGTTGTAGGAGGTAAAGCGGAGAAACTATCTTTGTGAGTAGTAATTATGATCAGAATGTGCTATTGAACATTGTATTGAAAATAAATTAAATTTGCAGTTTGAGCTGCTGCTATTCCCTACAATCCGAACATAAGAGAGCGTTGGAATAGCAAAATAATTAATTTATCAAAAATATATTTTATGAAACTACAGACTCCAAAAAAAAGGTGCCTGGGAGAGATCGGCATTCCAAATACATGGAAGTAGGGGGAGTTTTTGTTCCCACCGAATTGTATTCCCCAACACAGATTTCAAAACCAAGGAGCCTGGAGAAATTGGCATTGCAAGTATGTGCAAGCTGGGAGCATTTTTATATTCTAAGTAAGGTGAGTGATACGATTAATTCTAGAAAATAAAATTTAAATTTGGAACTTTAATGTTGGTTGTTTAGTGAAGTTTCATATCAATGACAATATCAATGAAACATTTAGCATAAGTGTAGGGGTAAAATTATATATGGTAGCGGCTGTGTTAAAATAACTTGAAATGTGAAATTATTTATTTAAATTTTCATAGATAGTGCTCTCACTCGAGAACGAATCGTCCGGTTTAAGCTGTTTGTTTCATTGTGTCTAATTGAAATTCGCATTAAGGCATATAGCATCGTGTTCCGTTCGGTTTGAAGCGAAAATGGAAATGGGTTGAATAAACTCTCAGAAAGTAAACATTATAAAAGAAAATTACCTTTTCCATTTCAAATATGTTTTCTTTATAATAAAGTAAAATGTTTTTTTTTCTGGTGAGAAAAAATTATAGTTGCTCATCTTTGTGTTGCTATAGAATAACTACGTACACGCAAAAATCAGCGATGGAAATCGATCCACGGGCGAATGAAAATTGATTCATCCATACTATTGCTCTGCTCTGCAAGAACCATCGAGCTATTGGACTATTAATAACACAACAATGATCATATCAACTGTCTTCGCTGTCCGGTCTAAAGTACAATGGAAAGACAGAAAGAATACTCTTACGCCTAAATGGCTACTACTGTGTAATTTGCCATAATGTAATTGAACAGAAAAAATACTCTAGAGCCTTTATGGTAGTAGATACGTAATTAACAATTTATTGAAACCATAAACATGTAACATGTACACGGTAAAAACCCGGCTCTGTTACAGCTAAAATGCTAATGAGGGTGAATGAATAAACAAATGGGATAAAAAAACGAGGTAACTCTTCAAACATTGCCAAAATCAGCATATAACAGATAGCCTAACAGAATCCTACGCCAACTATGCAGTCGTTTCTCGGACACAACCCTCCTGTGACTTTATAAGAGACTTTAAACTTTTAAGTTATTTCGTATCCAGAACGCTTCGCTGCGAACCAGCGAATTATAGGCTGGCTGGTAGGAGAATCACACAGGGGTGAGGCTTGTGACGTGATATTTCACTTGTCTATTTTTAAACGGTTTTATTTAGCTTGCCCTGTAATTTGTATGTTTGTATGTTTGTAACAAGTTTGTCTGTAGCGCTTTACCATTTTAATAGAAATTTAAACCCCATCCTATTGACCGATTGATCTGAAATTTGGAACACACCTTTATCTCTGCAGTCATTATAAAACTGCGTATTTCATGATTTCAAAAATCCAAGATGGCGGCCGCTTTAAAATGGCGGTTACATATTTTTTTCAAAACCCGATGAATATGGGGTTTTCAATATGGATATCTAATGAAAGAGCTTAACTAGTAGAACACAGTTATTCATGAGGAATGCAAATCTAAAATGGCGGATTACATATTTTCTCAAAACCCTATCAATATGGGTATCAAATGAAAGGGATTGACTAGTAGAATACAGTTATATATGATATATGCAAATCCAAAATCGCCGCCACAAAATGGCGGATTACATATTTTCTCAAAACCCCATCAATATGGGTATCAAATAAAAGGACTTGACTAGTAGAATACAGTTATACCAGAGAAATGTAAATCCAATGCAAATTTTCTCAAAACAAACCCCAAGTATCAAGTGAAGGGGCTTGACCAGTAGATTACAGCTATTTAGGAAAATTCTAATTCAAGATGGCTGCTGTAACAAAATAGTCAATTACTTTTTTAAACGGTTTCATTCAACTTGACCTGTTTGTGTGTATGTTTGTATGTCTGTCTGTGTCTGTTTGTGTGTATGTCATTAATAAAAATTTGACCCCGTTCCTTTCGATTTATTGATCTGAAAGGGCCAGTATGGGTAAGGGAGTAAAAAGTGCCCTCAAATCAAATCACCAGCTGTATGGCAAATATTATATAGGATATTAAATAAGAAATTTTGGTGGTTTATTTGAACCCCTATGTGGTTTGACGTAGGATCTATAGTGAAAAACGTACTTTTTCGTTTATTTCACGCCATTCTCAAAAGCTTCGAGATAAAAATTTGAAAAAAAATACTGAATGTGCATCTTACTACGGTGTATCAATAAAAATTATCAAAAACATTTTTATCAAAAAATTTTTTATCAAAAATTGAAGTACTAAAAAAATATTGAAATTCAAAAAAAAATTTGGGATTTAGAGATTAAGTACTACTCTAATTCATTTTTAAATGTGTTCCTTCGGTTTTTATAGATATGTGAGAGGGTCTGGCTGGGTAAGGGAGTAAAAAGTGCCCCCAATCCAAATCACCAGCTGTATGGAAAATATTATATATATATATATATATATATATATATATATATATATATATATATATATATATATATATATATATATATATATATATATATATATATATATATATATATATATATATATATATATATATATATATATATATATATATATATATATATATATATATATAGAGTACTAAATAAAACATTTTGGCAGTATTACCATATATTTGAGTTCTTATATTGTACATCATAGGATCTATGGTGAAAAATGCACCTTCTCGTTTTTTTCACGCCATTAGCTTTGAGACAAAAATATGGAAAAAATACTGAATGTACATCTTACTAAGGTTTATCGATCAATATTTTGAAACAATTTCTTCATCAAAAAATCAAATATTAAAAAAATTAAAATTAATTTTTATTTTAATTTTAAATTAAATTTTAATTTTTTAATTTTTGAAATTCTGTGCTACTCTAGTTTGTATTCAAATTTCTTCCTACGTCTATGTGAGTATATGTGATGTCAGAATTTTTAGAGTGTTTTTCGCGGTACAAAAAATTATATATATTTTCAGGAATTTCGAAATATGTAGAAATGTAGAAATATGGATATGTAGAAAAATAATAAAATCATAATCATTATATTATATTAAATAATGTTTATACTATACTTTTTATCAATTTATAGTACAGAAGGTTTGTAATGGAGCTTTTTGCGAAACCCGTATAATATGAATTTGGCAAGTGCTATTGTTGCCAATTCGTCTTCAAATAGAAAGAAATTTCACTAGATCATGTAAAGGTTGTCTACAAACTACGTTTGGTCTTCATTTAATAAATCATCCACAATTTGGGCCTCGCGAGAAACTCAAAAACAGCGCATTGGGCGACGAACGTGTTAAGAGGATTGCGCGAAAAAAAAAATAATTTTTTGACCTTTGGGCATTTTTAGTTTATTTTGAATTTAGAGACCCTGTACTGCTCTGATATTTATTTAAATTTTGTTTTTTATATGTCTAAATTTTGTCGGTATATTCAGAGCATTGCGCTGTACAAAGATTTTTTTCTCATATCTTGAAATATATGAGATGATCTTTACATCGGATTTAAATGGTTTACCAAATTTATAGGAGCCAGCAGTACGATAGAGCTCTGTGAGAAAAAATTATAGGAGGTCGTGTCCAAGATACGACCGCATTGTTGACGTAGAACTACGCTGTTATTTTATATAAGTCGCTGGTAAATTTTAGAAACAACTGTATAGTAGAATAATCTCTGAAATGGTTTTTTCATTGTATAATCAGTTGACGATATTTGATTAATGATTCATTCTTGCCCTCACAGAACAATACACTAGTTGATCTCATGTCGCAATTTATTTCATGTCAATGCATTGAAAATTTACCTCGAACGCTATTCCGGTGGCCTTTTTCGCAATTGACATAGACTCGGTTACAGTCGATTATATACTTGTTGCACCAGAACCATTATTCCACATCTCATAACTACATGAATATATCTTTGGCACTGCATGAAAATAACAACAATGACAACACTTGCAAGTATCAAATATCATGCTACATGTTATTTAGTATTGCCTCAGTGGAATCGCACCTCTAGGCGTCGTTCGTAAAACGTAAACCAAGCGCCAAACAAGCGTTCGCCATAGCATCTATACAGAGCCATACATTGGTGGCTTGAAACTACTAGGAATATAAACACTTCTCATCATTTTGCGCTATTCTCAAAAGAAACGCTTCTGTTAATATTGGCCTGGCCTCAAAAAAGTTGCATTACTTTCTTATGCTCGAGATACGCACAGTTGTCACCCTTAGTGAAGGAAGTTTTGCTACTGGCAAGCGAAACCTAATCACATACAAAATTCCAGAACGACATTTACATTCTTCTTGGTGAAGCAAAATAAACTCTTTTTGTTGATATCAACAACCTCGAAAACAGTAGCATTGCTTCATTATGATCAAGATTAGCGCAAATGCAATCGTAGTTGAAGGCAGTTTTGCGACTGGCACGCGAACCCAAATAACTTATAACATTCCAGTACGACATTCAAGGTATTCCCCAAATATTTTTTTTGCGCACAACCTTAACGCCTGCTTCGCCATAACGTCAGTTTAATGCATTGAAGCAATGTCAAAGGCACCAACCAAGCCCTGCTTGGAGAAATACTTATGCCACACAGCTTGTACTCTGCTGTAACACCCATCGATGCAAATTCGCTGATGAGTTTGTCAAGAGCGACCGCCTTCACCACCGGCGGGGGGAGCTTGATTTTGGTTGCTGTCTGGGCAACGGCGTTTACATTTTCGACCGACGCGTCAAAGTCGCCTACTTCGCTGTTGTTCGATGTGGTGTCACACTCGTGAAGGCTCGGTTCAGTGCGAGCGCTTTTTACTGCACCAACATCGCGTGCATCATTAGACGATGCTTGCCTCAAAATTTTATTGCCCCTGGCAATGCGTTCGGTTTTTTGCAGGGCTCGAGCCTGCCTTCTTCTTCTCCTTGCTCATCACACATTATGCGAAGCGTCTAATTTATGTCGCGGAAAGAAAAACACACGATACGAGTAACGCGAAAAACGAACTGAAAAAACCACACGACAATATCCAAGTTGGATTACCACTGGTGGGGCCCAATCTTAGATCGAAGCGCAGCGGAAGCAAAGTGATCTGGATTGCTCAACAGTCCGATGCCGAATAAAAGTTTTCATCTGCGAGATCCACTGTTTATACTCTAGGCAAGTGTTCCCCTTCATTCTTCTTCTTTTCCTCTGTTCACGGAGACTTTAAATCCTACGATTTCCCCTTCGTTGCTCGTTATTGACAGCTCTGTTCGGGAAAGCACACAAATGGACAGAACAAATGTATGGGAAAATGGAAACGCTAAAGTTTTCATGAATTTTAATCATTTACAAGGATTCAAGGATTCGAATGTATATATGCATATTAAACAAATCTTAGGGAATTTCCGAATCGTTTGGTATGTAAATCGCCAAAATCCGTTCACGGCAAAAATAGTTATTAACGTTAACTTTATTTCATAAAAACGTGACCTGTTTTCTGATTTGGCACCCTTAATGAAAGACGTAGTTCTACGTCAAAAATAAAGTCCTTGTGGAAAGATCATTCGGATTAATGAGAAAACACTTAAGAACATCCAAATTATTGTAATTTTTTTTATTTTAATGTTACAATTGAAAACCACGAATACAATAAAATATTCGATTTCAAGAAAACAAAAATAATAATGCAGACGATGAAGAAAATTATGTTTGTGTCTCGCAATGCTCTTAAACATTCAGGAAAACAAAAATGCGCCACATGTAGAAAAAAAGACACATACGAAAGCATCTAAATAAACATTAGAACAGAAGCGGGTCACAAAGTTATATTCTTTTCAAAATTTCGAAATGCCAGAAAATATACTAAATTAATAATATACAGATCAATCTGTGCACCTGGCATTCATGCCCAAAAGTAAACATTAGTTCTACATTTCGCATTATGACAGGAAGGTAAGTATGATTTTCTTTATAAGATTATATTCTAATTTGCGATTTATTTCTAGGTTTCATCACTGATATAATTTTTATCACCTACAATTGCTAGACCCAAAAGTGCACGGAAAATATGCGAGGAATATGAATCAACACGGTTCAAATCGTCCGACATTGTCCTCCGTATTGATGATATCAACTCGGTGATGCAAAACTCACTGCCGATTTCGAATTTGAAATTGGCCAACTGATTTGGTTGAAAAACCTGTTAATCAGGTTTGGAAATGTTTTTGGATAATATTAAGGTGCCATCCTCACAAGGAGGAAGAACGTTTTCAGGAACGTATATATTTGATCTTCATATTATTCAATGGATTTCTGTTTTTAGATAAAAGAAACCAACTGTGAAGTTTTAACCGATCTACTGGATAATATAATTTAATGCATTGCGGTGGTTTCCCGGAAGAGCTCGTTTACGCGTCATGGGGGTTTGCAAAACTTCGCGGAGTTTCTGGCAATAGTTTTTGCCGGTAAGGTTCCCAGTACCGACAATCGATCGTATATGTCACAAGGTGCACATTGATGTCGAGTTTGGTAATAGAAGTTGACGATATTTACGAACTAATCAAAGTGCTGAAGCTGTTCTGTTGGCGGTCGCACAGGATACCGCCGTCTCGCATAACGCCCGTGCCAAGTTCTGTATGGCTTCGAGTTTGCTCAATTTCCTTGGTGCGGATGATATTGGAGAGTTGCTGCCACTGATGAAAAGCTTCGAGGGAATCTTCGATAGCTATTTCAAAAGAAACATTCGAGCGGTGCCAATGCCGATGCTGTTGCCCTTCACAGCAGGCCAGTCCGGAACGTAAATCTGTCGGAGAACTGTTTTCTGTGGGATGTGTTGCAGCTGGTACCCGATTGGACTTCGTCCAGGGCAACGCCAAGATGGCCGAGGCGGAAAAGAAGTTCATCAATGTGGCCGCCTTCAAGGTGGGCACAATCACCAGCGGAAGAATCATGACAAGCGTTCGGTTGTTATCAATTAAACGGGGGTTGGTAGGTATATGTGTAGGTGTATATATGTAAATAGGTGTGCGATAGTTTTGTTTTTTATTAGAATAATCATTTCTATTTTAAAGAACACAATTTAATAAAACTAATATAAATGATTTCGAAAATCGTTTCTTTGATATACGGTTAGTGCAAAGTCTACAGAAATAGGCAATATATACATTCAATATATATTTCATGGATTCATTCATGCTGTGAATACAGCATGTAGTACCTTGGGAACAATACGGGACATATTACAGGATTCTAAGAACTACTGTAGCGACACGAAACTGTCTCCAGTTGCCGAAAACCTTAATGCACATCGCTTTCCGCATTTGTGTATTTTCTTTTTCGATTAACGATGTAATCAAAGAAAATAATCGAAATCTTTAAGCTCGAAAGATGTTCTTTCATATTATTGCATACTCATTTCGTTGCTCTCGGGTCAATTTCACGTAAAATCGCGTTTCGCGCTGTTCGATCCACTCATTCATCCACATACTGCATTTATGGAACCGTTTCTGTTTTTTTCTGATCTTCAAATATTATAGGTGCAACCAAGATGGTGGAGTTAACAGGTGGCTCGTAATTTACACTATTTAGAAAAGACGTATGAGGAATGGCAAGACGAAAAGTTTGGATTTGTTTATGTTATTACTTACGTTGGTTTGGTTACATTTGATTTCGTCGAAGGTATTTGAAGCAGTATAATAAATAAACAGTTGACGTTGAAAATAGTAACCTAGTAACCATTATGCATATGCTTCCGCCAGCTGACTCGGCTAATGTGATAGGATTTATTCAGGGAATGCTTTGATCGTGGTAACGCCACTGGCGCATAATTTGCAGCTTTGTTTTTTGTGCTGGTTCATAACGGCAATCAACCGTGCCGACGAAACTGTAGCCAATGTTTAGTGTTGTTTGAGTACCATCTATGTAAATAAGTTCAAACTTACAGGATACGTCCGAACGGCAATTCTGACATTACGTTTTACCTTCCACTTCACTTTCCTTGGGTGCAACGGCCAGGACAAGTGCCATTCAGTGGCAGTAGCCATTTTCATCTATATGTTTTTTCTTTGCAAAATGACAGCGAACGCACACATAGTAGTGTCCAACTCGACAAACAGTTACATAAGTTTAAAGGAGCCAAACTCCTGACTGTATTGTTACAAGTATATATAAACATTTTTCCTTAATTCTAATGTTAATGGTGTAGAAAACCGATTACTCGCGGTCAATTATCTTGAAATGTCGGATTTCCATTATCCACAGTTAGTTGTTTCATCATACGCTCACGATTTTAATTTTTTTTTATTCTTATTTCCGTTTAATAGAATGATGTACACTGTGGATAGCTACGATTGTTGTCGCAGTGATATTGATTTATTTAAATTATATTTAGCTGAGCTCTAGTTTATTACGATCCAATATCCAATTTCATTAGAATATGGTCTTAGTAAAAAGTAGGCTCAGCCTAAATTCAGTCAAATCATCACATGTATAAATTTCATACATCAGAGAGCGACTGTGAACTTTCATTAGTCCTTTTGTGTTTCGTTTTCGCGGTTCGCTGCTCTTTCCCACCGCTCTGATAATTCGAAATTAAGAATGCACGATCACACCAGAGGTGTGCACAACGAAGTTATTGTAAGTCTTGATAAACAAACGTAATTACTGGTAAACATATAGTCATCTCCTGGAATACATGAATAAAAATAAACAGGCTATCAACTTACCGCCGCTGACCGGTCCTGGCCGGATATGGCGATCCCCTTGGCGATGACCCACAGCACGACGAAGACACCGGGGCCTCCTGTCGGGCGAGGAGAAAGAAAAAAAAAACCATAATCAAACGACAGGAAAAATTAAAGTACACAAGAAAGAAAGGAAGGGACGAGGAGTAGCGCCACCATCGCCACTGTTAGTAAATTAGTTCTTCGAAACGGTCGGTAGCCACAAATATGTGAGTGGGATGAGGCGAGAGACAGAGGGAAAAATGAGGGTGGGTGGGTGTAATTACTCGACGGCGATTAAGTACGCGCCACGCTCCGGCACGACGTTGAATTTATGTGGCGTTGAATGCCTAATGAGGAAAAATGCTGTACAAAAGTCCGTCTCCCTCTGAACCAGTAACCTAGTAAGGCATGTGGAGGATTCCCGGTATCCCCGGGGGCGGCAAAACGCGACAAAACGAGATGATAGACGGTTGAGATGGATGCAGTGCTATCATCGTCGCATGGTATTATGGTGGTGTCTGTATTTATGATGTGATAATTATGACTAGACGGGAAATGACAAGTATGCAAAAATAAAAGTTTGTGCGAGACGACGGATTATAATTTGGGCGGGATCAAGCCGGACGATTATTTCTTTGATAACTTTAAGGCAGATTATCAAAAATCTACTCCAAACATTATTATTATTTCCTCCGCTGAATCAGACCATTACAGTCCCACGAAAGCGGTATAAACAGGAAAGCTTAAAATATTGTAGTGTCACTTTACATATTTTTGCATCTCTAATGAAGCGACTGGAAGATAATAATGGAGTGCGCAAAATGCGCTTTAAACTTGAATATTCAACCAAATAATACCTGAATGAGCCTATTTTTTCGTCTCTTCTGAGAACACAGCTTTATGACAAACAATTTCCCAAATGAATACGAGACATTCGCAGCAAAGTTGTAATTGTGCTTCGTTTTCGTTTACGGCGTTCTCAGAAGTAATTTCGGGCGAGAATTAACCGTAAACAATATGAGCAAACTGGGAAAATTTTAATAACACCACCGTAGGCACAGAATTGCAAAAATGTGTGTGTGGGTGTGGGTGGATGAAGAGGAAATAATTGCGAATGTAATGAGAAGTGGCATACACCCAATCAACAAGATTAGCCCAGCTGTGGAAACAATCCATTATCAAACTTACCCCAACCGATGGCAGCGTACATGTTGAACCGCAAGTTGTCTCCAGAGAAGGTTTCCACGACCAACATGTACAGGTAGAGTCCTGCGAAGAGAAAAGACAGAAAAGCGTTAAAGTTCGTATCAGTAATCGGTTCAATTCACAATGATAACTCGGAAGTTCTCAATGATAATCACGCTAAGTCGGAATGAGTTCGTAGCGTGGACAGAAGCATTATTTCCATCGGTTTTCGTTTCCTGCAATCGTTGCTCAGTGCGGCCAAAGACGGTCCTCGATCGAACGTTTGTAAGAAAGCATTAGTGTCTTGGTTGCTCACTGACTTCACACGTGTGGTAAGCGCCAAATGAATGGCGCGTGATGGGCAGGGTGGGAAGATGCATTCATTGTTTCACATCGTATTTTATCCGTTTGGTTCTCACAAGGAAACCGCAGCAGCTATCGGCGGAGGGACGTGACGATATGAAGGATTAATTACGCCGCAATTAGTCCCTCCCACCCGGCGGGGTTCCGGAGAACATGCTTCCCATAGCGAAAAACGTGCGCCAAGCTAATGGGTATTGCTCGCTGTGGCGCGAAAATGGAACACGTCAAGCGCTGCTAGAGTCTGGAAGCGACGAGGAGCGGACAGGATGTGCTTTTCGTCGTGTACTTTCGCAATTAGAGCCTAGAACCTAGGTATCAATTTTCATTAAAGTCTGCAGTGACATCCGGTGTCCTGCGTGTGGTTCACGTGGATGCTAGTGGAGTAAAATGAAACCCAACTTTGGGTCTAGACGTTTATGTTGATATCCTTAGCTTATTCAGAGATATATGACTTCTATTTTACTATTATCATTCGCATAATTAATCTGGAAAGGAGACAGTTTTGACCTATTGCGTAAGGTTGCGCACCACCAAACCAGATTCTAACTCATGTTTTTGAGTTTTTACATTCAAATTTTTCTAAAATGTTTCTGTAATGAGCGAAACATTTTATGCATTTTTTAAATCGACACTCAGAATACTCAATACTCGAAAGTAACCACCCTTACAAAAATGCGTCCCATGAGTAACTTTTAGAAAGCTGTCCCAATTTTAAATTAAAAACCTTTTGAATCATATCAATAATTCATATATTAATACTAGCTGACCTGGCAAACGTTGTTCTGCCATATAAATTGTTTCTAGTAAACATTCTGGTTGTGAAACAAAAATAACTAATCTATCGTAAGTGGGGTATTTTCCCGAGTATGATTACGACCCATCCACTATGCTACAGACAATGATTGCCGACGAAAATAAAAAGGTGCAAAACATTCATTTTCTTAATGTAAAATGTAATGTTAATGTAAAAAATGAAAACTAAAGGGTGTGTCACATCAAATTGCATCACGGAAAAAACGCTGTAGAAATTTAATTTTTAGGAATTATATCTTCAGCTTTCGCTTATAATCAGATAAGAGTGTATAGATCACGTTGGCCATGCTTCACTGTCAATTTTTCGTAAATTTGGAAAAATGTCGTCAAACGAAAAAGAGCGTCGTGAATTAATCCTGCGCACTCATTTCGAGAATCCGGAGTTGTCACATCGGGACATCGGTAAGATGCTGGGAATCGTCCAATCCACGGTCAGCAGAGTACTAAAACGATACTTCGAGAACCTAACCATCGACCGGAAGGTGAAGAACGGCAAAAATGGATGCTCCGTCAGTGAAAAAGATCACAAGCGCGTAGTTAAGCAGTTTAGACGTGATCCGAGAAGTTCGGTCCGGGATGTCGCCAATAAGCTGAATTTGTCAAGTTCATTCGTCCAGCGGACCAAGCAGCGGGAGGGCCTGCGTACATACAAGGTTCAGAAGGCTCCTAACCGCGACGAAAGGCAAAACATGGTGGGGAAGACGTGAGCCCGGAAGCTGTACACCGAAATGCTGACGAAGCCGCATTGCCTGGTAATGGACGACGAAACCTACGTCAAAGCGGACTTTCGTCAGCTGTCGGGCCTGTTGTTCTTCTCCGCAGAGGACAAATTCAGCGTTCCGGAGGAGATTCGCAAGCAGAAACTATCCAAGTTTGCCAAAAAGTACATGGTGTGGCAAGCGATCTGCTCTTGCGAAAAGCGGAGCGCCCCCTTCGTGATGACCGGCACGGTAAACGGGCAGGTTTACCTTAAGGAGTGTCTACAGTAGCGCTTACTACCACTATTGAAGCAGCACGAGGGTCCGACCATCTTCTGGCCGGATCTCGCTTCGTGCCACTATTTAAAGGACGTGTTGGAGTGGTACGAAGCCAACGGGGTCACCTTCGTGCCAAAGGAAATGAACCCGCCCAACGCGCCGGAGCTTCGCCCAATAGAGAAATATTGGGCGATTATGAAGCAGGCCCTCCGGAAGAATCCAAAAGTTGTCAAATCGGAGGCGGACTTCAAGAGAAAATGGATTTCTGTTCAAAAAAAAAAAAAACTACAACCTGACGTTGTACAGAACCTTATGGACGGGGTAAAGAGGAAGGTGCGAGCATACGGGCTTGGGCTCGAAGTATGAATAAAAAGAAAATGCCAAAAGTTGTTTAATAGTTTTTATTTTACTGTCTAAAATTTTCAAAAGGATCGGTCTACTGGGCGAATTTCTACAGCGTTTTTTTCGTGATGCAATTTGATGTGACACACCCTTTATTATCGGGTATTTATTACATTCGGGTGAATGTTCATTCTGGTGAATGTCATTCGGGTATGTGTTACATTCGGGTAAATGTGCTTTGGGTAAACCTGTTTCGGATGAATGGTATTCGGTGGAATGTGACACAACATTCTATGTGGCATAATTGATGCGGGAGAGCTAATTAACATGTATAAATTTTGTTCTAAATCATGTTTTTTACACCCAAAAATCTTTTAAAATCTATTCGCTTCACAGAAATGGAATACGAAGCTCAATGTCCTTTATATCGAACTGCTTGGCAAGTTTGCCACATTTGCCCCATTCGGTTAGACTTGAGTCGGACAGATCTGGAATTCCCAAAGAAATTCTACTATCGATTTCCTCGGGGCATATTTTGTCCGCTAACCATAATAAAAATATGTGTATGAGGCAATCTTCGCTTCTGCCATTCAACCGAATGCATCTATAACATGAGGGACCGAATACGTGGAATGTTATAATAAAGCTCATTAAAGACATAATTTTTATTCGACCACACGTGCTGTAACGTAATGAAAATGCATTGTGTTTTAGCCTAGCAATAGCAATGGCTGTGTCGGTGTTGCTCATGATAGCTGTGGCATCCGATTGAGAACGATTGAGTTACCGGATATTGAAATAGCGTCTCGCAAGATAATGTATTCTTCGTAGGAATCGCAGTCGTATGCTCTCTACTTTCGCGTAATCGTCGATAATGAATTGTTGACACAGCCAACGACATCGAAGAATGACGTTGTCCCGACCGCGTCGAATCGTCATACAATACCCATAAAAATCCATCGAGCTCTCACCACTTTCTTGTTTATTTCGTTTTCTCTAACAGTTAATTCAAAATGAGAATAGACGTTCGTAATGAATAAAATAATTATGGCGGGATCTGGTTGTTTTATGTTTATGCAATATCCGTCTTGTCTCTTCAGAACGGCCGCGGGATTTCCGTCACAAAATTTCTTGCACTGCACTTGATATAGTTAGAAGTAGGAAGGTAGAAGTCTGGCAACGCTGAATATTATGCCTGTCTTCCGTTAAACCGTTTAATGATTGAAAAAGAGTATGATTATAGTTGAGTTTAGAAAGAGTTGTTGTATTGAAGATAAAAAATACTCTCTTGGCTTTGAACAATCGAAGGAAGTACACGTAGCCTTTTTACATCGTGAAAGAATTATGGTGGACGAACCGGTCACCTATTCAAATAAATTTGGAATTGTTAAAGTAAATGTACTAGTGAATTAAATTATTGAAATACAAACTGTCGTGATTACGTGAATTCTTAAGCCCGTAATAAATTGTAACCTGATGAAACATGGTGCCATGACCAGGATTACGGGTGCTGATAATCTCACTGGTAGCCATCGCGACGTTTTATGTGAAATCTAACTTCATATTGGATTCCAAGAGAACGGAAATTCCCTGTTATCGCTGAAAATACATGTGGAAAAATCGACTCGGTTCCCAATACCGACGGCATACTGGCCAAATCGAGGGACGCATCAATATTCAGGACTAACATAGACTTCCGGGCACTCAACCTGCATCAAGGGTACAATTCCCATTCGACTAAGGATTTAAGGTTGTCCATTGATGATTTCGGAAGCGACTGCATTCAATTGGTGAAGCTGTGAAATTTATACAAGGCCTATTTATTGGTAGGCACATGTGAGTGTCTTTCCGATCCCCTCAAATTCAACAAGTGGTGCTTCCTGGGTCTCTCCGATTCTTTTAGCAATTCGTGTCAAAATGTCAGAGAAACAGATTCGACAGAAGGAGCTCAAGCGACTTTCACACATATTCTAGAACTTTTTATTCAAAATACGTGTTGCGTGTTGCTCGGCATATAAATTTTAACAAAGTACTGATAAAAATGGCGCAAGTAATATTACATTGAGAAAGCGAACGTTACAAACGTTAGTGCTATTGGAGAAGAAGAGGGAGAGCACCGTATGAACAGTGTGTATCGACAATGAACTCCAGATTATTGTTTTTCCTTTCAAATCACAATCTCCCGCGTCGTTGTGCGGTCGCCTACCATGTTTCCAGCAATGTCTTCAACAACATGCGCATTGGATCTACACTAGGGGGCCAATGAAAATGGTCATCTCGAGTTTAAAAAAGTTACCCCATAAAAAATGTTCACCACCTCGAAAAAACGCCCTATGCAAAATATCAGCTCAATCGGACTTAAGAAAGAGTGGCGCAAAGCGGTTGAAGTTTGAGTTTTTTGAAAATCGAAAAATTACCTGAGGGGGGAAGGGAAGGAAATCGGGGTTTTCGAAAAAAAAAATTTTGATGCCAAATGTCTTTAAATGGCATGAAACGTCGAGATCTAGTGTCATCTCGAAAAAAATTTTTTGTCAAAAATCGGCACTCTGGGACTCTTTTTTTTCAGAATGCGAAACGAAAAGTATGGTTTATGGTGCCAAATAGAAATAGTTATCTCGATTTTTCATTCGGAACTTGCTACGAAATGTTGATTTGCACAATAATATACCCTATGCAAAATATTAGCTCATTCGAACTTCATTTACTGGTGCCACAAACGTTGAAATTTGAGTTTTTTGGAAAACGAAAAATCACCGAAAATCGAGATTTTGAAAAAAATTTTGGATGCCAAATGTCTTAAAATTGCATTACTCGTCGAGAGTTATAGTTATCTCGAAATTTTTTTTTGTTGAAAAATGTTTTTTTTGGCACTTGGTCGTTTTTCCGTCTGAAAAATTGATTTTTGAAAAAAAAAAATGGGTGGGTTATATCTACGATATAACCGCAAGGTTGACGTGGGACTATCTTAGCATAGCAATCATTTGTTTGTATTGATTAAATTTTTGATTGAATGAAACATTTCCCGAATTCAATCAAATTCAATATATTTGCTTTGTGAGTAAAAAGATTGTATTATTCCATATTAGGTCAATTCATGCATTGTGATAGATTATGTTCTTCGTTACAAGTAAATTTAATGACAGTCCTTTTACGTTTGGTATGATGCCTAGGACAAAACATGTGAACGGAAGAATTATCAAACGATTATTTTATTTTACGTTTCCTTCTGAAGTTTGCATCTCTCAAGTGTACGTATTTCTCGAACCGCGAATTTGCTTAATTTGATGAACTTCAGGCACTCAGTTTCGAATTTGACATGTACGTCGAACGCATATTATTTAATCAATAGGCGTCATTGCAGCAATTGGTTATCAACATCTTGCCTAATCATCAAATGGTATGCGTAGGAATTCAGTGAGCAAAAAATATTAAGGCATATCCTTCAATACAATCTTGAATAAACGAGCCAAAGCGTGGTGTTCGCACCCGCTTTTGTAATCCGTGTTAGGAAAACACTTTTCGGAGTGCAAAAAACATGCGAGTGCCGAAGAACCCCGGAAGACTGTTTTAAGGAAGCATATTCTAGTTTGCACAAAGGCAAGCGAGTACAAAAGTACTCGCAGTTTGCATTTATTTGCTGAGCCGATTTCCCCAGACATATTAGTTTTGAAATCTGTGTTAGGCAAACACATTTTAGTCGGAACAAAAATGCCCCCGACTTGCATGAATTTGCAATGCCAATTTCCTCAGACACCTTGGTTCAAAGTCTGTGTTGGGGAAACACATTTCAGTCGGAACAAAAATACCCCCGACTTTCATGTATTTGCAATGCCGATTACCCCACGCTCCATGGATTTGAAGTCTGTGTTGGGGAAACACATTTCAGTCTGAACAAAAACACCCCCGACTTGCATGTATTTGCAATGCCAATTTCCCTAAGCTCAATGTATTTGAAGTCTGTGTTAGGGAAACACATTTCAGTCGGAACAAAAATGCCCCCAACTTACATGTATTTGCAATGCCGATCTCTCCAACGCTGCTTGGTTTTGAAGTCTGTGTTAGGGAACACATTTCGATAAGAACAAAGGCCCCATACTTTCATGTATTTGCAATGCCGATTTTCCCAAGGCTGCTTGGTTTTGATGGCTGTGTTAGGGAAACCGTAGATCGGGCCAATCAAAATGAGGTAGTTAGGGCGTTTAGATAACGCTTAACATTTTACAGTTATTCAATTGTTTATCTAATGAAAAATAACATTCTATTAATAGCGATAGAAGCGTAGAAATATTCCCTATCAATTAATGCAAACATCTTTACGATCCAGTAAGAAATGTTCGAGTTATAAGCATTCGAAATCTTGCATTTTTTCCTGCATGTTCTGTGTTTAGGTTTTCATTTTACCTCCCATATATTCCGGTCAGACGTAGTCCCACGTCAAAACCTTTTTATTTGAGATAATTGAAAATCTCAACGTGTCATGCAATTTCAAGACATTTGGCATCAAATTTTTTTTTCAAAAACCCCGATTTCCGCTGATTTTTCGGTTTTCAAAAAACTCAAATTTTAACGTCTGCGACACCAGTAAATAAAGTCAGAATGAGCTAATATTTTGCATAGGGTATATAATTGTGCAAATCAACATTTCGACAACACAACAACCATACTTTTCGTTTCGCATGCCGGAAAAAACTAAGTACCAGAGTGCCGATTTTTGACAAAAAAAAATAAATTCACTAGATCTCGACGTTTCATGCCATTTTAAGACATTTGGCATCAAAAAAAAATTTTCGAAACCCCCGATTTCCTTTACTCTTTGGGTCATTTTTCGATTTTCAAAAAACTCAAACTTTGACCGCTTTGCGCCACTCTCCCTTAAGTCCGATTGAGCTGAAATTTTGCATAGGGTGTTTTTTCGAGGTATGTTCACCACCTTTGTATAGGGTAACTTTTTGAAATTTTAGGGTCGATTTTTTCCCATACATTCATTGGCACCCTACTAGTTGCTGTGCGTGTCTACGTGGAGTACAAGGAGACGATGTTCCAATGTGAATCCTTAGCATGGAGCTCGTTCCTTCTCAGTCACAGGCTAAGAACAAAAATGAGTTTTGTAGCGTGGCAGACGCGTCTGGCAGAAAATAATAAAGACATAATATATAGCCACAATCGTGTCTTCGTGAAATTCAGCTTTTTTTTTGGAAGATCACGTTTGATATTGCGTTGAAGATAAAAAAAAATATTTGAAAAATACGGTTTAATGCAGAAATTGAATGGATCACAAGTCGGTCATGCTCGTGCAAACGCATGATAAGAATGATACCTTTTTCGAAATGCCACACATTACTTGCATTTCAATCACATTTCACGACAGAAAGTGTCACCATTGAACGATATATTCCCGCTCAGAAGACGATTTTCGTTCCCTCACTTCCTGGAAACTCCTTTCAACACGTTTCATCGCAAATGTCGCGTCTCGCAAGTGTCCGAGCTGTCATAACCGCGCAAAACTTTTGGTGGAAATAAAAATGGTGAAACGCTGTCCCGTTCTGAATTTGCATTTTCCATATCCCAAGCCTTGGTTTGGTTTGCGTATTTCCACCGTCTTGAGCAGCTCTTCAAGGAATCCGAGCCGAATTAACTGTAGATTATTATTATATCCAACAAGCAGCAAAAGATTATGGCGGAAGCAACCGGCGAACCACGTGATGCAAATGATAATGTGAATATTTCCGACGTTTCATTTTCGCCATCATAATCCCAGTCCCAGTTTCGAGAGCGAGCAATAATAGCAGCGCTTCTCGGGAAAGACGTGGTCTAGGGCTTTATGAAATTCTTCATAATCATACCGTGTGCTTATGAAGTCTTTCGGCTCCTCATAGTGGTTTAAGACGGGCATGAATGCACTCAAAGAGCGCTGCAGGAATGGGATTGTGAGCGGACGGAGAGCTTATGGACACCTTCTGTTGCCGCATTCAGACGTTCTATCAACTGTATTTTTCTGTCCAAGCCAGTGCTTCCGAAACGGAGATGAGCTTGTCATTTTCGTTTCCACCATATTCAAGTTGGATTCGAGTCTCAATTCCCTGCGCTCCATCTTTTTCAGATCGCAAATGTACTTTTATTTTTTTTTCCCGGAAACATGTTTACTTTCGTCGCTACCGTCATCCGTACCGTGTTGACGAGAAGAATCAATGCGGGACACATAAGCTAGAAATAATAGCCCCAACCAACTGGCATCGTGTGTCTGTGTAGGTGTCTGTATGTGCGTTGAAGAAGCTCTTGATAGATTGATTAGATTGTCAGCCCCACCCGCACCATCCGCCGACCGTAAAAACCGTCTTGTTGGAGAACATTATTTTAGCTTAGCTTTCGCTCAGATTTTACCGAATCGTGCCAACGGTCTTCCTCACCCCCGCATTCCCCTTGTATAGCCATTATCCCCGGGTCTGATGCAGCCGATAAAGGTGATTTAAATGGAAGTCGTGTGTCTTGCCTTGCCATCTACATATATTGTATTGGTTCGTTCGTATCGTAGAGGATATGCTCTAACTTTGACCAGTCATGGGGCGAATACGAATGAGCCAAGCTATAACACCTCAGCTTTATTGCTTCGCCATAAAGTGGCCAGGCTCTCCGTCGTAGGCTAGCCGGCTGGCTGATGGTTTCAGCGATACCGAAGGTGTCTTATGTTCTAAGTTTCAATTTAGTAGTTGGACGTTTCTGCTGGATTAAGTGGACTTAGAGCAGCAGTTTGTATGCAGCCATTAGCATCATGCATTCACATCGGACGTCCAAAGTTCGACTGATCTATTGTTAATTAAGTTGGGTTCAAAGTATGCAAAGTATGGTATGGAAACCACTGAAAAAAAAAATGTTTCACTCGTTACATTTTTGTGTGTAAATTATCGCGTTTGACATGTTCTTGACATGTTTCTGAATAGGAAAAAGTTTGCAGAATATGTAAATCGCGATAATACAAATGTTACTAATTAAACATTGATAGTAATTTTTCAAAGAAAAAACATGAAAAAGTTGTTGTTCGAAAATTCTTTTCCCTGTAAAAGTGCCCATCTCCCGATCTATGGGTGACTTGTTGGAAATTGTAAAGGCTATTTATATATATTTTTTCAGAACTTTTAAGAAACAAATTTTTTTTTGTTCAATTATTTTTTTTCCACAATTTATTTTCTAATGAATATACTTGTGTATAGAAAATATAGAGAATATCAAGTAAATTGAGGAAAAAAAAATAATTGAACAAAAAAATTTTTGAAAATTAAAATTCATTTTTCTCGAAAACATGTTTCTAAAAAGTTCTGAAAAAATAGATATAAATAGCCTTTACAATTTTCAACAAGTCATATTAAATAATTTCCTGCAATTCATTCTTCGACTAAAATTTTGTAGGTCTGATAGATTTTGTGTGAGAAATTACTTGGAATTTTGAGTTTTTTTCCCCTTTGATTCGTTTTCGATCATAACTCAAGAACCAAAAACAACGCCTCCCTAATTTTTGGATATGTTATGTAGAAAATTCAGGATTTCAAGAAAAAAAATATAAAAAAATAGCGCCCTTGGTCCCGAGATCATGTAAACCATAAGAAACAAATACAATCAATAATTACAAAACCGAAATCCAATTTTTTTAAGTATAATATTGTTCCAAAAAGACTAGCTAATTGGTTTTAATTTGATATGCCGATCATCTGAATCGGTTCAGTAGTTCAAGAGTTATGATTTTTTGAAAAAAGTCACGTTTGGAAAAAAGGAGGAGAGAGCCGATTTTTCGGACCACCCTAAAATGGAAATGGGCACCCTAATAAAAAAAATAAAAAAATACGAGTCTAATACTTTACGGTAAGGACGAAAATCAGAGAACCGCTATATCGGTTTCGCATGGAATGGCTGAATTATTATAAATAGATGGAAGCTCTGGATTGAATTATTTTTCCTCAAAGTTTTGTCACTTCCTTTTTTTGCTTGAGCAATGGTATTAATATTTTGTCCGACACTGTATGTACACAACTTCAACTTCACCGTGTTGGATTTAGACTACATGTATTGCAAACATAATTGTAGTTGCGTTTTTCGCCTTATATATGTCTGTTTGAACACACATAACCATCCTTGCTTTTTACATTCACACATCACCACAATACAGACGAACGTCACTTCACGGTGAAAACGAAAAGAATTGTATGTGATTTGTATGCATTTCATTCCGTTTTCACCGTGAAGTGATGTTCGTGATCAGGCCCATTGTGTTTTTCCTCTAGTATGGGAAAAAACTTTTGTTTATACTGATTATCTACTGCTCATAGAAGCACCGTTTTGATTCGTGGAAAGGTTCACTAGACATTAAGATACGTTTCAAAAGAGCATTGTTGAATAAAGTATAAGATTAAGAAAGTTCTTTGACGTGGTGGTTGAGAGCAGACAAACGACTCCATTCTCAGTTGAGATGCTGAGTTTGAGGGAATCCAACTTTCTGAGATTTTTGTTGACTTTTCCTAACCGCAAATTTCAATTTTTTTATTGACAGCAAATCCAGAAACGGTATTTTTCGATGGAAAAATGATGCTGCATCTTTTTTTTTGTAAATGAGTAATGTTCCTTAATCCAATCTTCCAGTGTATACTATGTTTGTGACATCCATTACCGAGGAATCACCCAACGTGCACGTGGCCGAATCACTCCTCCGTTGCTGTTGGTATATCAATGGGGCGATGCTGTACGACTCATAACGTGTGTGTGTGTATGTATGTGTGCGTGTGTGTGTTTGTGTGTTTGTGTGTGTGTGCAACAAGTATATACATACAAGGCGGGATATTATGAGGCATATCGGCAAGGTTGTTATTATTGTTTATGGTGCCACACATCTCCTGAAAAAAAAGTTGAATAAAAAAAAGTCGAGAAGAACAAATGCATGTGGGTTTTGTTTCAGTATATTCTCCTTCACAGAAAATATGTGAACCACCTTTGGGATGTATGAGCTTATTTATGACGTTTAACTAACAAAATATCGACATACGGTCGTCCCGATCCGCACTCTTATTATTATCATTTTTTTATGCGGTCGTCCCGAGCCGTACTTGTTTGTGCGGTCGTCCCAATCCGCATATAATTATTCTTCCATTTGTACACAGCACGGTCTTCCCGATCCACACTCTTATCATAATAATTATTTTCATATTTTTTTCCATTTTACACAGCACGGTCATCCCGATCCGCACTCTTAGCATTATAACTCTTTTCATACGGTCGTCCGAGCCGTACTTGTTCTGCGCGGTCGTTCCGATCCGCAAATAATTTTACTTCCATTTTTACACAGCACGGTCATCCCGATCCGCATTCTTATCATTATGATCTCATACGGTCGTCCCGAATCGCAATTTTGTTTCCATTTTTACACAGCACTGTCGTCCCGATCCGCACTCTTATTATTAACCTTTTTTTATACGGTCGTCCCGAACCGTACTTGTTTGTGCGGTCGTCCCGATCCGCATATAATTTGACGTCCGTTAACGCCTTAGATCACCATCGATTCATAAAAATGTGGTTAGCTCAGGCTGCTACCAACAAAATCCTGCGCGGTCATCCGCTATCAATGAAATCCCACGCGGTCATCCTGAGCCTCTACCAAGACAATCTTGCGTGGCCATCATGGCCCACTGCCAATTCTGAACAACAACAAAATTCCGCTAAGATCCAAAAAAATTCGCGAAATGTTCGAAAAAAGTTGATGGGTGGAGCACGGACGGGTTTCCGACATAGGACCGCGATTGCGTGTAGCAATTGCATTTGAATTGAGTCCTTTTCATTGATCCAAATCTATATTTTTCCCTCCTTTTTTGATACATCGAATAAAAGCCCTGAAAAATATGCGAAGATACCCTTTATGTAATATGTGAGTACACCCCTTCACTAATCGCATATTTTCACATAACCAAACAACACGCTCGATGCAATGACATCCCGGACCACAATTCCATAAATTGCCAGTAGCAAGACCTACACGATAAAACGTGAATTGAGCAAGAATTGATTGGACAACAACCTGAACTTCAATCCAATAAAATCTCTATCAACGTTTAATCTTTTCAGTCAGACTCTCGTCAATTCTTAAGGGAGTATAGAGTGAAATCATCCAATATGATCTTTAAGATCAATCCTAGATCATCCCTCCATTGATTCTGTCAACTGATAAATGCCTATTATCGGCAAATCGAGAACAATTCATAATACGAATCTAATCTCATTGTGAGCTAACGCCGAAATGTAGGCAAAAAGATTGCCCGTTGCGTCGTGGGGGAAAACGAGTGACTGGTAAAATTGAAAAAACATACCCATTTCAACTGTCAAACTGTTAACTTTTTTACTATTGTTTATTCCCTGTTCATGTCTTGAGCAAAAAAAAATTGCTGGACAAATCTCCTGTCCAATGGTATACAACACAACATATGTCACAACAACGACTTTGAGTAATATGCGTTTGAAAACTCCTCATGAATCGTTACATTTTTCTTAGAGATACCCCCTATAGTATAGGGGGTATCTCTAACGCCTACATAGAAATCAAAGACATAGTCCGATGTCAAAAAATATGATCTATTCGATGCAGCACTTTGCCCACACATCATCCCGAACGGTACTCAAAATGCATACCGATATTTACAAATATGTCCAATCAGAGGTAAAAATGTCCAAAATGTCCAAATGTAATGTTCCAAAATTAAGTACAATTGAGCAGAAATTAAGTAATTTTTTAAAAGTTTAATTGGAGAATAGCCGGAAATTGTTTAAAATGACATTGCTGCGAAATTAAGAAAGATAGAAGTATGATGTCAAAGGACAAATTGTAGAGGGGTTAAGATTTAATTTGGTTGATAGAAACAATTAAGTTTATTATGCATTTTTGGGGTGAAATTATTAATAACACTTAAACAACCATTAAATACGAGGTTTCTCAACTATATACTGTATTAAATTTTTTCGTCTTTCAACTGGAAGCTACAGAATACCTTCTACGTAGCGTACTTTTCGATGTAGAGCCAGTTTGAGCCATCAGAACTCGAAACAAAAAAAAAAAGGTCAATGACTCTGTCATTTTCGAAATTCGAACATATGACGAATTTCACGCCAACTCGACTGGCAGCACCATCTCAGATAGCAGTGGAACGTTGTGGATTTAAAGATATGGGTCATTTAAGCAACTTTGGATACTTGAAATATTCGAAAAATAATTAGAAAAATTTTTCTTCTTCAATTTTTACAAAAACTTATAACTTAAAAATTATGTTACCTACAAAATTCATGTCAAAGGATGAAATGTAGGAAATTGTTTAAAATTACAGTAAAAAAAATACAAAAAAAAATTTTTGTTTGCTGAAATGAAAGTTGTTTTAAAAATTAAAATTCGTTTTTCTCAAAAACGTATTTTATGAAATTCCTAAAAATATATATATGAATAACCCTTAAAATTTCCAACAAGTCGTCCATACATCGGAAGATGGGCACTTTTACAGGGAAAAAGTTTTTCTAACAACAATTTTTTTTATATTTTCTTTGAAAAAATACAACTAATCCTAATTTTGTTTAAAGTCAAGATAGCGATCTAGTGTATTGGACAAAGTTTTAGATCTTATTAAAAAGTGAACTTTCGTCGAAGACGTCAACTTTCTATCTGTTATAGTTTTTGGAATATAAGTCATTTTTGTATGAAGACTCCTGAAAAAAAAATGTTTTGCTCGTAACATTTGTGTATGTAAATTCTCACGTTTGACATGTTCTTGACATGTTTCCAAATAGAGAAAAGTTAGCAGAGCATGTAAATTGCAATAATTTATACATAAAAATGTTAAACATTAATAGTGTTTTTCCAAAGAAAAAAATTAAAAAGTTTTGTTCGAAAAACTTTTTCCATGTAAATGTGCCCATCGTCCGATGTATGGAAAACTTGTTGGAAATTGTAAAGGCTATTTATATCTATTTTTTTTAGAATTTTAAAAGCATATGTTTTGGAGAAAAATGAATTTTATTTTTCTAAATATTTTTTTTCAATGAAATTTTTTTCCAAAAAATTCTTTGAAAATTTTTAATAAAAACCTAAGTTATTTCCTACATTTCATTCTCTGACCATCTTTTTGTAGATGTTGTCGCGTACAACGTGAGATATGTTAGAGAAGCTCGAGATAACACTCAACAGACGAGATAACACAAACGCTGTTCTTGTACACAATAGACATCACACACTAAACATCTCACTAGCAGTATGAATACCGGTCACCGACACAGCATCCCATCTCACTTCTATGTAAACCATCACCAATAAACAAACGAAAGGAAGCAGCGAGTTTTCTGTCCACCGAACCAATAGTCTTTTTTAAGACTCGAAAAGAGTTAAATAGAGTTTCTATCAGTCCGCTCCGGCTGTTCAGGCGTGGGAGCTTTTCGATTTTCCGAAGAAAAGTTGAAAAATCTCAAAATTAAAAAAAAACCTACAAAAAAAATCAGACCTACAAAATTTTAGTCAAAGAATGGAATGTAGGAAATTATTTTGGTTTTCATTAAAAATTATCAAAGAATTTTTTGGAAAAAAATTTCATTGAAAAAAAAATATTTTTAAAATTAAAATTCATTTTTCTCGAGAACGTATGCTTTCAAAAAACTGAACTGCGAGGAAGATGTTTTCTGACTTCAAGGGGATGAATCAAATTTTTTTCTTTTATTTTCAGAAAACACAGAATATATATGTATATAAAACAAAATTATTATTATTATTTTTTGACTCGATTATATACAGTAAAAAGAAATGGGAGACTGTATATAGTCGTATACCGAAGAGTTTTGTGATCTCCCGGATCGAAAATCCTTGTTCCATACTCCATACTAGCGGCTTTTAAAATACTCTTGTGCAACTTCTTCAATGAGAAATTTAATCCTTAACTTTTGATTCGTCCGGATTTAAAATCATCTTCTGAATCATCATTCCGGACATGGGTTTGTGAAACACATATATTTATTTTGATTTTTAACTTTTTTTTTGTCAACAGCTAGGTACTATGTTTAACACTACTCTAAGTTGATACAATAGTAACTATCAGTCACAGTAATTCAACATGCAAAAAATGTCATTGTTTTGGTATGAAAAAGTGTTCGGATTAAAAAGCTTCCGGATTCAAAAGCATTACTGTATTTATGTCATTCCGAAAAAAAATATATAAATTTGTTTACCCGTTTTTGAAACTTAGTTACTTTTGAACCGATGGAGCAATTGCCACCAAATAAAAGGTATTACCAGCTGTTTAAAATGTTCTACCGAATCATTCATCCTCATTCACATATCATTTGCATGTCATGACGAAGGATCCAGCATCGTTTCATTCTACTTGAAAATAATTCCCCATAATACTCCTATGCCGTGACCAAATCCCATTTTCTCCTTTTCCATTATTAGTCCAATTTTCCACATTACATCAGACTACATTATCCATCATAACACCCATCGTCATCATCAAAAAGAAAAAGATGGGAAACGAACCGAACCCAGTTCTCGTGAAAAACCCCACACAAAAATCCGGATAGCAACCGACAAACTGAAAGAGGTTAAATTTGTGGTCCCTCGCTCCGAGATTTTAACCATCCCATTCCCATTGCTCCCCAGGTCAGTTGTTTTGTGGGATACCACAGCCCGCATCCAACCCACCTGACGACGTGTGCATCCCTCGAGAGTGGGGTGGGAGAAATAAGTTTCCAACAAACCAATGCAACGCAAGTTTGCACCCTACTTACCTTCCACAAGCATCCAGAAGAAGTTGGTGAGTGTAAAGTAGTGCAGCAGGGTGACGAAGATGACACAACTTGTCATGCCACTGCTGGAGCTGGTGGAGAGCTGTGAACGTTTGTCCCCCGAGTTCACAAGTGGTCGAATTCCAGTTTGGTCATGTAAAGAGATGAAAAAAGGAACTTGTGGCCGATTGTGTGGTGCGGGTATTCAAATGGAAGGGACTCACCTGCAACGTCAGGATGACCATCCAAAGCAGTGCGGACAGGATGTAGGTGATGAACAGGTTCGCATGAATGGTGTTACGCAAGCAACGAAGATCTCTGCAACGATGATAAGATTAAAAAAATGGCAACCTCCGAATGCGGGGGTGGACACTTACTTGAAGTAGACAAAAACTATCACAGCGAGGCTTAGCGCGATTAAGCTAATAATGTATCCGGTGTAGTAGATGATCGACGTGATCTCGACTATATTTGGAGGGGGTTCCGTCATGTGATGACAGGCCGCATAATGGCTGTAATTGTCCCATTTCCCGTTCGGGTGGCAATAGCGGGTGGCGTTTTCTGCGGAAAGGATGGAATGAGAATAATTAATTACAGATACTAATGGAATTTATGGAAGTTTAAACAAAGCCAATTTCGATTTCCGTAGGTTAATGATGTTATGGAAGTAAGGTGTAATCTGCTCGAGTAGAATTTTATTTAACCATTGATTGAATCAATCATTTCGAGTGGCTTTATCGAATGAGGGACTTTTTTAATTCGATCTGTCAATTATTGCTATCGTGGTTTTTGGATTGACCCTGTTCAATGATAAGAATTGTCGCTGATTCAAAAATCATCACTCGTCATAACCATTATCATCACGTTCGTGAATCTCGGAATTTCATCTCTTCGTCATTTATTGGTTCGATTGAGATAAATGCCATCGCAATCAAATGTCAAACAATGTCCGATAGAGCAATCAATGCAATATACGTTTTTCATAAGTGAGTGATTTTCTGAACCGATATTAGGGTCTGAATGAAAAAAAAATTAGTGGGTTATATCTATGATATAACCGCAAGGTTCACGTGGAACTACCTTAGCTGAGCAATCATTCGTTTGTATTGATTAAATTCTTGATTGAATGAAACAGTTTCCAAATTCAATTGAGTTCAATATATTTGCTCTGTGAGTGAAAAAAATGAACAAATGCCGTGTAAAGTCAATTCATTTATTGTGATTGATTGTTCTTCGTTACAAGTAAATTTAATGACGGACCTTTTACGTTTGGTATGATAACTAGAACAAAATATATGTACGGAAGAATTATCAAACGTTTGATGAACCAGCCTAAGGCTGAAAATCTTTCCAATAAAGACAAAAAAAAATTATCAAACGATTATTTTATTTTACATTTCCCTCTGAAGTTTACATCCCAAAAGTGTACATACTTCTCAAATCTCGAATTTGCTTGAAACTGGGAAGTTCATTCGCTTCTAGTGGCTGCACGATTTTCCCAGGTTCCTAAGTTTAGAAGATCATGTTAGGACAGACATATTCCACTCTGCACAAAGGCAAGCGAGGACAAAAGTACTCGCAGTTTGCATTTATTTGCAGAGCCGATTTCCCCAGAAACCACGGTTTTGAAGTCTGTGTTAGGGAAACACATTTCAATCGGAACAAAAATACCCCCGATTTGTATGAATTCGCAATGCCGATTTCCCCACGCTTCATGGATTTGAAGTCTGTGTTAGGGAAACACATTCCAGTCGGAACAAAAATACCCCCGACTTGCATGAATTTGAAATACCGATTTCTCCAGGCACCTTGGTTTAGAAATCTCTATTAGGGAACACATTTCGGTGGGAACAAAAGCTCCCCCTACTTTCGTGTGTTCTTTTTCTTCTTTTTGGCTTTAAGAGGGTTTAAACTTTTCAGTTCACTCGCCTCTAGGCTCTTTCGTGTGCTTGCAATGCCGATTTCGCTGCTTGGTTTTAAAGTCTGTGTTAGGGAACATTTTTCGATGAGAACAAAAGTCCCCCTACTTTCATGTATTTGCAATGCCGATTTCCCCAAGGCTGCTTGGTTTTGATGGCTGTGTTAGGGAAACCGTAAATCGGGCCAATCAAAACGATGCAGTTAGGGCGTTTAGATAACGCCTAATATTTTACAGTTATTCAATTGTTTATCTAATGAAAAACAACATTTTGTTAGTTGCGATAGATGCGTAGAAATATTCCCTATCAAGTGATGCAAACATCTCTCCTATCCAGTACGAAATGTTCGAGCTATAAGCATTCGAAATCTTTCATTTTTTCCTGCATTTTCTGTGTTTAGGTTTTCATTTTACCCTCCATATATTCCGGTTAGACGTAGTCCCACGTCAAAAAAACATTGACGCAAATTTGTCGTGTAAATTTTTTATAATCATTTCCGTTATCAACACTTCATTCAACCTTGTGTGGTATGAATGAGTCTTCTGGATAACAATTTTTGCGTAGTAAAATAGAGGTACAATATCACTGATAATTCGAGAGTTAGTGTTTAAGTGTACGTGTTATTGGGTTCCTAAACTGCTATTGCTTTTTCAATGGCACCCAATTCGAAGGTCATTGATTATTCTTTTTTATAACATTTCGATAGCATTTCGGAGAGGTATATGTATTAGAAAGGTTCGGTAGAGTCTGGAATTCCTATAACTAAAGTCTGCTTCATTTAATATTGGAACAAATTCTTTTGCTCATTGTGGCGCTCCTAGTGGACGGATTTGGAAACTTTTTTCACCCACGTGTCGGGAAATTCATTACCTTTTACCATGTATTTATGTCATAACACCAAATGATAGCATTTAGTAAACAACCGCCATGGAAGCCGAACGGAGAGATAAAATTGTGCACAGTTTTCTTGAAAATCCATTGTTTTTTTTTTTTTTTTTTCCATTTATTTATTAGGCTCAATAGCATTTAGCTGTAACAGAGCCGGGTTTAATCGTGTACATGTACATATGTTTTATGTTTCTATAAATTGTGAATTACACAGTAGTTAGTAGTAGCCATTTAGGCGTTAAGTTTTTCTGTTCCATTACATTATGGTAAATTACACAGTAGTAGCCATTTAGGCGTAAGGGTATTCTTTCTGATCTTCCATTGTTCAGCAGACCGGACAGCGGAGACAGTTGATATTGATCATTGTTGGGTTATTTATAGAACAGCAGCCCGATGTTTCTTGCAGAGCAGAGCAGTTGTATGGATAAATCGATCTTTGTTTCACCGTGGATCGATTTCCATCGCTGATGATGGTTGCGTGGACGTAGTTATTCTATAACAACACAAAGATGGTCAATTGAGGGCCCTGAGTTTGAACTCACGATCGATCGCTTGGTAAGCGAACGCGTAACCAAGTGGCTACGGAGACCCCCGGAGACCTGGTAAAATCCATTGTTGTCGGCATCTAAGCTAGCTAAACAGCTTAAAATGCCCAGAAATACCGTATGGCGTGTTATCTAGCAGTACAAGGAAACATTGACGACGGCTCGGAAGCCGCATTCGAAGCGTCGGAGTGGAACTGTCGACCGGAAACTGCGTGGGAAAGTCATCAAGGCCGTCAAGAGGAATCCCAATCTTTCAGACCGCGATTTGGCCAATAAGTTCCAGGCCGCTCACAGTACGGTGCGACGAATTCGTCTCCGGGAAGGAATAAGGTCATTCCGAGCCAGCAAACAGCCAAATCGGACGCTGAAGCAGAACAATGTGGCCAGAATCCGTGCTCGAATGCTGTACGACCAAGTGCTGACCAAGTTCGACGGATGTATTCTGATGGACGATGAGACCTACGTGAAGGCGGACTTTGAGAAAATCCCAGGTCAAAAATTTTATTTGGCGACGGCTCGGGGGGATGTACCTGCAAAATTTAAGTTCGTGTTTGCGGATAAATTCGCCCGCAAGTACATGATTTGGCAGGGGATATGCAGTTGTGGACAGAAAACCAAAGTCTTTCTCACTGATAAGACAATGACATCAGAAGTCTACAAAAAAAAAGACGGGTGGGTAATGTCGGGGACATAACCGGAGTGACGTAGGACTATACAAAGGGGACAGCTTTTGTTAAATATATATTTTAAATATATTGTTTTATTTTCTTCTCCTACGTGAATACCTACCTATCTACCTGAAAAATGGATTAGTTTACTATTTACTCTTTATGAATATGTTGATGGTTCTGAAAAGAACCTTTGGTGTTGTGTTTTTGTTATCACTCGATATTCCCATCTTGTTCGGTTAAACCTTCCTGTTTAGCTATTGCGTTTGCCACTCGCCACAGCTTTCACAAAAAATGGAAAATTTCTTCCCATCCAGCTTGTGACATGTTGTTCAGTAAATTACATTTAATGCGACGTGCCGGAGAAACACTTTGCCACTCACTGAAACTAATTGTTGCTTTGATGAGCGCTGAACCTCAAGCTGCTCTGTTCTTGATGAGGATTTTCTGATTGTCGTGAGCAGCTTTGCAAGCCAACTCGAGCACTCCGACGGCCGAAACTCTATAATCGCTGTTAGGTATACTGGTGCTCCGGCACCAATCCGTTCGGCCTAGTAACCCTTGCGGAGCAATCAGTGAATGCGACCAACAGGGAACTGGAGACTTGCACGGTTCGAGTGAGACTTTGCCCTTCACCTTAACTTGTCCTCCTTTGTTACGTCCACGATGCCGATGCCGTACAACCACACGGGTTTACGGTTTGAAAGAAAATAAGATATTTTTTTGAGGTCCGCGTGTTTTATACTCTTGCGGTACACACTCACAGGATAGAGACAAATCGGCAGACTCAGCCAGAGGGGCGAGTCCAACGAGACGAACGAATGAGCGTTAAAAGGGAGCGATGGCAAAAAAATACATGCATTACGATTTGTTCGCTCGTTGGATTCACATGCAGGCTAAAAAGGGTTCAGGATCACAAAATTATCTTCAATCTAAAGAGTTTATTGTTTTGTTATCACTCGATATACCCATCTTGTTCGGCTAAACCTTTCTGTTTAGCGATTGCATTTGCCACTCGCCACAGCTTTCACAGTTGGAAAATTCTTCCCATCCAGCTTGTGACATATTTTACAGTAAATTACATTCAATGGCACGTCGCATTACCACCACTCAGTGTCGGATTGGAGGTAATTTTAACCTGTAATTGAACATTTGCGATGACAGTGGTTCAGTGTCGACTTTCAATGTGGGGTCATAATTTGGACCCCGAACTCTATGTTTACAAAAATGTCCAACTAAATATGTCGCATTACAGGTCCGTCCAATTAGCTAAATGTCGAGATAAGTGTAAATTACTGTACTTCCAATCTAGAAGCAATTTAAGAATTGGTGAAAATCAATAAGCTCAGAACAACTTCCAAATTCACATACTCATCATATCCTGGCAAACAAATTATGAAAAAAACAATTTGTGTTTTATTATTATTTTGGATATTGTTTAAGAAAGCATTGAACTGTATTTCCTAAACTCTTTTTTGGAAGGTTTAATGGCCCTGAAAAGCGCCTTGTTTTATGGAATGGTTCCAATTTAGAAAACTTAGTACTCGTGGTTTTGAAAAAAAAAACCATTTCGAACGCCCTCGATGCCGCCTTGTTCTGGATTTGCCACCAAAGCAGTTTGTATAAAGAACAAACTTTTTTCTTCTGGTACCTGATGCCGTTTTGCGATTGCGTTTGCCACTCGCCACTCGCTGCAACTGCCTGTTGTCTTTATGTCCACCGAACCGAATGTGTTCTGTTCCGAATGCGGGTTTTCTTATCGTCGCGAGCAGCTTTGCCAGCTAACTCGATCACTTCGGCGGCCGAAACTATATAACGCCGGCTAGGTGGACTGGTGCACTGGTACTAACGCGCTCGGCCTAGCTACCCTTGCGGGGAACTCCAGATCAACACGGTTCGAGCGGGATTTTGCCTTTCCCTTCACTTTTCCTCCTTTACCATGTCCAAACATGGCTGCTTGGGTTGGTTTGTTGATGTGTTGTGATGCGAACCGATGTGGTGTACGGTTTGAATGAGAATGATCGTTACGGAAGGAAGGAAGGAAGGTATTGTATTATAGAGACTTTAAACTTTTGCAGTTCATTCGTCTCTAGCCTTGAGAAAGGCCCTTTGAAAACTCTACTCTATTCTACTCCAGCGCTACCACCTCCGCCCTCTTGCCTTGAGAAAGGCACTCGATCCCTCGCCGTCCAGCTCGTCCAGCAACGATGTTGTCCAGTCGGTGTCCACACAAAGAATGATCGTTACGGCAGCGGAGCGGGGATTTTTAAGCTGACTGGCTGGCTCGAGAATTACGCATGTGTGAGACTGCGACCAATGTTTCGTTCATTTTTTTTCTTTTTCCTTTCCAGTCGTGCTTCATTCTATTTCGCTGCTGCTCTGGTTGCCCGTTTTGGTCGGTACGATTTGAGGAGCACAAAATGGACCAATCAAAAATGGGCACATAGTGCATTTTGACAATGATTGATATTTCACAATTATTCAATTATTTATCTCAAGAAAAATGAAATGTTATTCGTTATGATAGATGTGTAGATATATTTCCTATCAATTGATGCAAAAACCTTTGCGATCTATTGAGAAATGCTCGAGTTATAAGCGTTCCAAATCTTGCATTTTTTCCTACTTGTTCAGTGCCTAGATTTCCATTTCACCCCCTATATCTTCCGGTTAGACGTAGTCCTACGTCAAAAGTGCCTACAGAAACGGATTCTGCCGTTTATTCGTGCCCACGACCGTCCAGTAATGTTTTGGCCGGACCTCGCGAGCTGCCATTACAGCAAAACGGTTATGGAATGGTACGCAACGAACGGGGTCAGCGTAATACCGAAGGACCTCAACCCCCCAAACTGCCCCAGTTCCGGCCGATAGAGAAATACTGGGCAATCACGAAGCGGAGGCTTATAGCAAAGGGAAAACTTGTTAGGAACATGACTCAAATGAAGAACTGGTGGAATCAAATCGCCAAAACGGTGGACGAAAAGGGTGTGCGCCGCCTAATGTGCCGTATTACGGGAAAAGTACGAGAATTTCTTCGAAACAGCAATGAATTTATTTTTTTTATGAAAGAGTAAAGAAAATGCTACATTTGTATGAAAAACAAATTATGAATTCGTTAATAAATGACTGAACCAGAGGAAGACAGCCCAATGTGCCGGAGAGAGATGTGTTGGCTCGGTTAGACCTTGATTACATGTCCCAAATATATATCTTCTTAAAAGTTATCGATCTTCGTGTGTGATTGTCCTTTTATCCGTATATTCTCCTTTTCCTTTTCCTTCGCGAGAAATCAAATCCCTTCTTACTAACAATAGAATAAGGTGAAATGTAAATACATATTAGATATAAGATAGGCTTAAGAATTGAGAATGATGAATGTGAGTGCGAATGTGAGTGTGATCATTGTCAACATATCCTTATATCCCTTCCTTTTCCTGAAAAAAATGTCACCCTTCTAAACTCGAGCAAACCGCGAGTAATCGGTTCTCTACTTCATTAACACTAGAATTAATGAAAAATGTTTATATATACTTGTAACAATACAGATAGGAGTTTGGCTCCTTTAAACTTATGTAACTGAGCCTGTAAAAATAAACGATTTAATAAAAAAAAAAGAAACAGTTGGATTTTCAAGGAATGAATAATCAATCAGCGTTAATCGAGCCAACATATAACTTAGACTTTATCATTTTCAAGAGGACTGAGGACTAACAGTACGTGATAAACTGTATTTAGTCCACGACTACAGCTGATTTAAAGTGTTGCGTCTACTGGCTACTGGTATGTACCAAAGAGTCAATGTAAATTCTGTTCTGTACAAAAAAAACTTGTGCTCTTGGAACGTCCATCTTCCCAACAGCACTCGGCGCAGTCTTATGAGTCGCGTGTGAACTAAAAATGGCAGATCTCATCAAACCGATCAGCGGGCCCCATTCTACTGGTTAACTGTATTTGGAGGAACTTTGGGGAACTTCGCGATGGAATATTTTTTGCTGATGAGTGTCACTCATATCACATGTTTTTGAAGGCCGAGAGTTTGGTTTATGTTGTTGGTTTTGTTATTGCTGGAAGCTTCAATCTCTTAGAGTTCATCTCGATTGAGTGCAAGAGCCGCTGAGCTTGCTTGTATTGTCCGAGATGATGATGATGTTTTTAGTTATATATGCTTTTGAGAAGGCCAATTTGGAAAACTTAAACTTAAATTTTCTAAATTGGTCTTTTGAAGCCTCTGTAATTCAAACATCTTCATCATCACTGACGACACAAGAAAGCTGCTGCGGCTCTTGTACTCTATCGAGATGAACTGTGTTACAATTAGAGATGTCTTTTTTTCTTTTAATCGATTACAGATAATCGATTTACTCGAACAACCATTATTAATTGAGCGAATATTTGTTTGTTTTTTTTATCCCATCTGTTTATTAATTAAGCTCATTAACAATTCAACAACTCGGCTGTAACAGAGCCACAATGGCGCTCATTTCTTTCATCTCCCTCCCTCACCTCTCGCCCGAAAATCAATAATTTTGCGAAACACATTTCGCACACTTCCCATCAAGTAATATCAACCAAACTCTAATCGATTACTCACAAGATATTAAATTTTCATCTGCTTTCGCACCGTATAGTGAAGAACGTCGGAAAACTCGAGCAAGTGCTCTGAAAGTTAAATTTTCGTTTTTCAATCTTCTGCAATGGTTTTGTTTGTATTGGTGGAAGCATTATTATTTTTTCGACACTGATGCCAAACAACATCACCGAAATAGCTATAAAAACCACTCAATAAAATGTTATTCCGGAGTCATAGCGTCCCATGTCATGAAAATCAATAGAATAAAATTGTGTTGATATCAATACAATTATTATTTTTACGATTAATGGGTCTATAATGTAAGTTTTAGCAACTTTAACATTGGGTAAGAAAATTGTATTGCAGAGCTCGGAACACTGCCACGGCTGCCTATGCTTTCAAAAACAGTAAACGGAAAAGTATTAAATTCAATCTAAATGCCTCGGTCAACGAAGAGAAGGGTTAAGGCTTTCCAACGTGAATATGTGAAAACAATACGATCAACGAAGGAAAATATCAAGGAATTATCAACATCGAGTTACTATGCGGAAGAACTTGTTAATACCAAAAGTGCCCCAATTCGCATGTGTTATAAAATTGCTCATGTTACGCTCGCGTATAATCAGAATCATATGCAAATGCACCTTCTATATATATTTATATTTGCAATTGTTCATCGGAACATATCGTTCATACATTTTACTTTAGTATTGAATTGTTATTTGTTTTTTTTTCAAATGTATTCAAAGACTCGTGTCAATGAAGCGCCACACAGTCTGATAAGTGAATTGATCTATTTACGTGTGCTTTGCTCTTCTCTCACAAACACTATTACCCCATTTTTACACGAGGGTTTACCTATACTACTACAATGGCTAGCTTCCACCTTCACCTTAATATTTTGATTTAGCATTATCCGGTGCGAAATTACTCGATTACAATTGCATATATTCCTTTGTTTGAATCAATCGAACGATTAACCGACATCTCTAGTTACAATTCCTTTTCACAACGGATTGGAATTTCTAGTTAGAATAGATCGTCCTTATCGAGCTGTCTATTTTGTTAGGTTCGTCTTCGCCCAAGGAATGTTTCATATTCCGAACAGGCACAAATTCCGAACACTTCGTTTTAAAAACTAAATCGGAATAATCGGAAAGAAATAATTCTTAACCCTCTACCGCCCAAGTTTTTTATTTATCTAAAAAAACCTACTCCACTTTTGTCTCGAATTTCCGACTTTCAACATAAAATACTCCTAGCAGAAAGCTGCCAGCATAAAAACAATGTGTATGTGTGATAGATGAAAATATTCTAAAGAAGTTCTAGTGGGGGTGAACATTGAAAATAATGTCTGAATAATTTGAAAAGAGAATCCGCGAAGCCCGTCTAAAGGCGGACTTGGGCTGTAGAGGGTTAAGCATTGACATTTAAAAAAGCACTAGGTTTCGTTTAGAAGAAAGAGCCTGCCGGTAATAAGTGAAAACTACATGTAATAAGAAAGATCACATCTTACCATAGGTGAATAAATTAAGGTTTATACTTAGAGACTTCCATCCACCTGTAGGGATATTGAGGGGAGTTTAGACCCCCTAAGCAAATCGCCTAATATTTCCGAACCAATACGGTCTAAATAAAAAATGTCACGTTGAACACTAAGCTACACTTGTTTTCTCTCAATTGATAATGTTTAATGCCTATAGCAAGCTTCAAACTACCAAATATATCATAAAATAAAAGAGATGCTTTTTGGACAATAAAATTTGATGCGTGTGTGTTTAATCGAAAAAATCATACTTATATTTATGTAACATAATTCACGATAATATTACAATCAGTAACAGTGTTCTAATGAGTGAGTGTTCAAAATGTGGCACGCGTGATGGATAACGTCGGTTCGAGAGATTCTAAAGGAATTTGAACGATGATCTTAGGTTGGCTGTTACCGCCGCTATTGAAAAATAGATGAATAAGTGATGAATATCAGGATACATCGTTGGTACGAACGATTTTAAAGTAATTTCCAAGGTGATCTTCTCAGTTTGTAGAATATATCGTCGATCTGAGGAATGTTAAAGCAGTGTTAACAAGACCTTCTAAGGATTAAAAAATAACCTCGACGGCTGCGATTGAAAAATATTTTGAAATATAATACAAGTGAGGAATATCAAAATACATCGTCGGTTCGAGCGTGTTCAAGGGGATTCCCTCGGTGTCCTTCTCTGGCTAAAAATATATCGTCGATTCGAGGAATGTTGAAGGAGTTTCTTGGCGACTTATTCAAGTTGCAAAAAAAACTCGGTCGCCGCGTTTTAAAAGTGTTAAAATGTAATATAAGTGATGGATAAAATATAAACATATATAGCTCGAGAGTTTTTAAATGAGTTTCCTTTTCAGGAAAATCACCTACGTACCATGCCGATTAGAATGCATATTATTTTCGAAATCTCGTTTCGACGAATAGTTGAGAATGAGCAAATAGCGTGTTCAGAATCACATCACTCACCACAGTGAATCCTGATTCGTCGTACCCATTCCCACTAACAATTTACCTTCCCTGATAATCGCTAGGGGACCACGCTATAGAGGTGACCCCTCTGGCCTTCGGGCGGTGATTATCATACTAGAATTCCTTTCTTTCACCTGGTGTTTGTAAGGACGTGGCCGGTGTCGTTATTGACTATTTAAAACTCGAATCACCGAAACTTGCACAATGAGAATGATTTGCTACTCCCAAGCGTCATTCAGTGTGTTCTTTGTGTAATTTCGCTAGTTCAGGTCAATCATCGAGAGCAACTACTAAGTGTACAGTCTACCCAAGCCAAGCTCAGGCTCAAGCTCAAAGTTCGGCAACCCTCCGAACGTCCCTCGGCTGCGGTCTATCGAGAATTCCTTGGAAAACCTGAGGCCGGAGGAAAACGGGAGATAAACTTATAACTAAAGCTAAGCAATAACTAAAAAACATGCCAACAAGTATGTATTCAACTGCTGGAATTTTTGTAACGTCATTAAAATTATGTTTTATAGGAAATTTGTCCAATTATATTTATTTTATTTTTTTTGACTTATCGCCATCCAAAAATTGTCCATTTCTTAATGCAAGCGTTAAGGTATAAACAGCGCATTTTTTTAACTTAGCTTTGATGGTGTTGAACGAGAGGGAAGCGCTTTCATGGAAGTGAGAAACCGGAGAATGATGAGTTTTCATGTTCGTGCTAGAATATCGACGGCTGAGTCTGGCTGCCAAAGCGTCTCAATCAGCAAAATCACGCCAAACATCGGCAGTTTGTCAGGACTACCTAAAATTTCTACTAAAAAGTAGATTTTAAATTTTCCTTTCACATTGAAATAGTATCTGAAAAGATGAATAAGCAAATTGAATGAAATGACTTCGTAGTCCTTCTTTAACAATAAGGTTGTGTGACCTTCCGTCAGTAAATCAATAAATAATAGTTGTCTTCCAGTTGCCTCAAGGAATAGCCTAGGTGATGCGGAGTCAATCACATTCATTCATCAAGTGCATTTTGCTTAAAAAAATAGTTGTTTAGTTTAATTTTTGTTTTAATAAAAGTGAAACGTTCAAATAATACAATTCCGAATAATAAAACGGCGAGAAGTAAAACAAAACTATAATTAAATTTAGAGACATTTAGATATTTCGGTATCTGTCAAAGTGTCAATTGGGGGAGGGGGGGGGGTCTCCGTAGCCACTTTGGCTGCGCGTTCGCTTAGTAAGCGATCGATCGTGAGTTCAAAACTCAGGACCCTCATTGACCATCTTTGTGTTGTTACAGAATAACTACGTCCACGCAACAATCATCAGCGATGGAGATCGATCCACGGTCGAAATAAGATCGATTCATCCATACGAAAAAATTCATCCAAGAAACATCGGGCTGCTGTTCTATAAATAACTCAACAATGATCAACATCCGCTGTCTAACTGGATAATGGAAGAACAGATAGAAAACTCTTATGCCTAAATGGCTACTGTGTGAATGTGTACCATATGCAATGGTATAGAAGGGAATACTCTAACGCCGAAAATGGCAACTGTGTAATGTGCTAATTATAGATATGATAAACATGTGACATGTACACGATTAAAAAATTCGGCTCTGTTACAATTTCAGCTGTAAATGAGCCTAAAATAAACAGAAGGGATAAAAAAAAAGTGTCAATTGGGTTCTTATGATTTGAAACGCTAGCATTAATTGAGGAAAAAAATGTGATTTGTTAATTTTTATACATTTCATTCGTTAAGTAACATTTTTTAGGTTTTATAGTTTTCAAGTTAGAACTTCTTGTAAAAACGATAAAAGAAGAAAACTTAAAAGTGCAAAAATTTCGATTCCAGAATGTATAAGACCTATAAAATTTGGGTAATATATGAAATGTAGGAAACTATTTGCGTTTTCATAAAAAAAAAATCGAACGAATTGAAAAAAATATCACAGAGAAAAAAATTCTTCTACAAATTTAACCTGTAGACGAATTTCATGCTAACTCGTCTTAGGAGTTGGCAGCACCATCTCAGATAGTAGTAAAACGTTGTGGGTGCAAAGACATTGGTCATTTAAGCGACTTTGCATACATGAAATATTCTAAAAAGAATTAGACCACTTTGTGGAAAAAGACAATTTTTTTTCTTAATTTTTTACAAAAAAATATAATTTAATAACTATGATACCTACAAAATTCTTCTCAAAGGGTGAAATATAGAAAATTGTTGAAATTTTCACAATAAATACCAAAAATTTTTTGGAAAAAAATTTCGCTGACAAAAAGGTTATTTAAAAAAATAAAATTCATTTTTCTCAAAAACGAATTTTTTCTAAATTCCCGAAAATATATATATATATGAAAAGCCCTTACAATTTTCAACAAGTCGTCCATACATCGGAAGATGGGCAATTTTACAGGGAGAAAGCTTTTCAACCAACAACTTTTTCATGTTTTCTTTGAAAAAAATACAACTAACCCTAATTTGCTTCAAGTCAAGATAGCGATATAGTGTATTCGACAAAGTTTTTGATCTTGTTAAAATATAAACTTTTGTCGAAGACATCAACTTTCTATCTTTCATAGTTTTTGGAATTTTTGTATGTTAATAGTTTGGTCATTTTTGTATGAAGACTCCTAAAAAAAATAATGTTTTGCTAGTAACATTTTTGTGTGTAAATCCTCCCGTTTGACATGTTCTTGATATGTTTCTAAATCGAGAAAAGTTAGCAGAGCATGTAAATTGGCATAATACATACAAATGTTACGAATTAAACATTTATAATATTTTTTCAAAGAAAAAAAATGAAAAAGTTGTTCGAAAAACTGTTTCCATATAAATGTGCCCATCGACCGATGTATGGAAAACTTGATCTAAATTTTAAGGGCTATTTATATCTGTTTTTTCAGAATTTTAAAAGCAAATGTTTTGGAGAAAAATGAATTTTAATTTTCAAAATATTTTTTTTCAATGAATTTTTTTTCCAAAAAAATCTTTGATAATTTTTAATGAAAATCAATGTAATTTCCTACATTCCATTCTTTGGCTAAAATTTTGTGGGCCTGATAGATTTTTTGTAGTTTTTTTTTTAATGTTGAGTTTTTTCAAGTTTTTTTTGGGAAAATCTTAACTTACAAACTAACAGATCTACAAAAAGTTGGTCAGAGAATGAAATGTAGTAAATTACTTAGCTTTTCATTAAAAATTATCGAAGAGTTTTTTGGATAAAAAAAATCATTGAAAAAGGAATATTTTGGAAATTAAAATTTATTTTTCTCGAATACATATGCTTTTAAAATTCTGAAAAAGTATATATAAATAGCCCTTAAAATTTACAATAAGTTTTCCATACATCGGACGATGGGCACATTTACATGGAAAGAGTTGTTTGAACAACAACTTTCTCATGTTTTCCTTTGAAAAAATGCTATTAATGTTCTATTCGTTACATTTTTATGTATAAATTAACGCAATTTACATGCTCTGCTAACTTTTCTCTATTAAGAAACATGTTAACAACATGTCAAACGTGAGAATTTACGCAAAAAATGTTACGAGCAAAACATTATTTTTTTCAGGAGTCTTCATACATAAATGACTTATATTCCAAAAACTATAAAAGATAGGAAGTTGATGTCTTCGACAAATTTTTTATATTTTAACAAAATCTAAGACTTTGTCGAATACAGTATATCGCTATCTTGACTTTAAACAAAATTAGGATAAGTTGTATTTTTTTCAAAGAAAACAAAAAAAAAGTTGTTGTTCGAAAAACTTTTTCCCTGTAAAAGTGCCCATCTTCCGATGTATGGACAACTTGTTGGAAATTGTAAGGGCTGTTCATGTATATATTTTTGAGAATTTAAAAAAAACATTTTTGAGAAAAATCGATTTCAATTTTTAAAGTAACTTTTTTGTGAGATAAATATTTTTCCAAAAAATATTTGGGAATTTAAATTATTTCCTACATTTCATCCTTTGAATTCCAAAAAGTGGTCTAATTCTTTTTCGAATTTTTCGAGTATGCAAAGTTGCTTAAATGACCCATGTCTTTACATCCACAACGTTTCACTGCTATCTGAGATGATGCTGCCAATGGACAGTCGAGTTGGCATGAAATCCGTCTCTAGCGAACGAAAGCCACCATACTCGCGACATTACAAAAATGTTTTCTAAAAAAAATTGAATGCCGCCTAACAGAATTATAACGGAATAATTCTGTAAGGTTATGCCTTTTTTATGCATGCAACGTGGTCTGGAGCATTCCTTTCCGAGTATATGAAAAAAAAGCATATAATTTCTTAAAAATCCGTCGACCAACTGGTCATCGTTCTAGAAAAATGCGCTCGTTCGTTAAAGGTTAAGTTAATTTTTTTTCAAAAATGCATTTCCTTGAAATTATTAAAATAATACACCAACAAGTCAAGCATCGGAAGAAGGACACTGCTTCAGGGAAAGAGTTTCTCTAACAAAATTTTTTTCTCTTGTTATCTTTTTTTCACATTTTGTGTGTTCTTGAGTATTAATCGCGAACTTTTTTTTCTAATCAGGAAAAAAATTGCATAACATGTCAATCGCGAAAATATACAATTAAATATAACACAAGTCAAACATAAAGTTTTTAGAAGCCTCTATGCACAGATGTCATATATATCAGAAGCAATAAGAGATAGAAAGTTGGCGTCTTTGACAAAAGTTCGTTGAATACTGTCTTGAATGTTTCGAACAGCTTCATATGTCGGACACTCTGTAATAATAATATGAAATGCTTAATGCCCTGTTGTATCGTTGGCGCCTCAGGGTTGGGATTTCCGGTTTCGATAGCTTATGTTGGGCCAATTTACAACACTGCGTTCATTCAAATCCACACTGGACGAAACCAATTTCCGTTTCCGTTTATTCGGTTACTCAACACAAAAGTATAACTCGCAAATTTTATAAGACAAACTCTACACAAAACTACATTTATTCTCTTACAAAACTATACAAATTTATTGGACTTAAGACTAACAATTATTTCTCGACCATTTTTGCGCAACACAATTACTTCCTTTTTAGTAGCATTCTGGCTTTTTATCTCGGCATACAAAGGTCCCTTGTTCGATCATCGTCGGTAATAGTGTAGGTGATGACGATGACGGTTCATTCAGTGAGGACACTCACTCTCTGCCATACTCCGTTCTCTCCTTTCGCTGTGTAACAACCGCAGGAGCGCGTTTAGGGGTGCGTTTCTACCAAACATTCCCACCCACCCTGAAATTCCACAATTTCTGCAACGAATCCTCCTCATTTGGATGGGAATACTGGAAAGAAATGTAAACAGTCTTCGACTACATATGTTCTTGTGCTGAATCGGCATTGCAGTCAACTATCGGAAGCATACATATTTTCTCTACCGGTCGCTTCAAAATTCCTGTGGCAGTTTTTAATGTCACTACTCGAACAACACCATCTGGGCCTGGGTGAGTGGCGATGATTCTGCCCATTTTCCACCGCATGGGTGGCTGATTGTCATCTTGAATGACCACTAGTTTGTCAACATCGATTTTCAATGGAGGTTTCCATCGTTTGTTTCTCCCTTGAAGTTGACAAAGGTATTCTCTGCGCCACCGTTTCCAGAAATCCTCGAGTTGTCGTTGTACCAACTGCCATCTATTAAGCCGGTTGATGGGAATATTTTCGGTGCTTGGTTCCGGCAGTGCTTGGAGTGAGGAACCAATTAAAAAATGCGCTGGCGTTAGAGGATCTAAATCGGTTGGATCATCACTTAATGGAGTCAATGGACGTGAGTTGAGACAGCCTTCCACCTGAACCAGTAACGTTGACAAATTTTCTACCAACACCGGATGTTCTCCAACGACCTTCAGAAGATGTTTTTTCGCAGAACGGACCGCTGCCTCCCATAAACCTCCGAAATGGGGAGCACGTGGAGGATTAAAATGCCATTGGATACCATATTTGGTGCATTCCTTGGAAATCGTATCACGGTAATCGTTGCTCTTCATTCTTATGAAAATTTCTTTTATTTTATTCCAGGCTCCGACAAAATTTGTCCCGTTGTCAGAATAGATGTGTGCACATAGCCCCCTTCTTGATATAAACCGGCGTAGGGCTTGAAGGAATCGGTCAGTCGACAGGTCAGACACCAACTCTAGATGCACGGCCTTTGTGCATAGGCAAATGAAAATGGCAACATATGCCTTCGTTGTGGTACGTCGAGGAGCTACTCGTACGTAAAGAGGTCCGAAGTAATCAACTCCGGTATTCAGGAATGGACGAGATGGCGTGACGCGTGCTGCTGGCAGTTCCCCCATAAACTGACGGACTGTTGATGGCTTTGCTCGAAAACATTTCAAGCATTGGTGAACTACATTTCGGGCGACACTCCTTCCTCCTAATGGCCAAAATTTCAACCTGACTGTTCCCAACAACAACTGTGGACCAGCATGCAATAGTCTTTCGTGATAATATCGCATCAGCATACGAGTAAATACGTGTCGAGCCGGCAACACCGCTGGATGTTTTGTATCCTCTGTTTCGTTCGAATTCGATAGTCTACCTCCTATTCTAATCAAATTTTCTTTGCAGATGTATGGATTATACCAACGCAACGCTGATTTTCTCGACACCGGTTCTCCTTTGGATAGGCTCTTCCACTCATCAATGAACGTTTCCTGATGAACTCGACGAATTATTGTTTTTTCTGCTTGTCGTAGCTCTGCAGTGGTAAGGAATGTGTTTGGCTCCTTAGTCTTGCATGTTGATTGAAGACGATTGATCAACCTCAGCCAATATGCGGTGCTTCTTATTAATTTAGTGTAAGTGGAAAATTTTTCAATGTACCACTCACTGAACTCCTTGATTGCGGAACTGGTGTTACTCGTGATTTTTCTAGGACGTAGTTCCTCTTCTAGTTCAGCAATGCTGTTTAAGTTGAAATCGGGCCAGGTACTTTCTTCTTGTTCCAACCATCTTGGTCCATGCCACCAAATCTTGGACATTGTGATTTCATGGGGTGAAATTCCTCTGGAAATCATATCTGCTGGATTGTTGATACCTGGAACATGTTTCCATTGACAACCTTCAGAAACAGCTTGTATTTTTGCCACTCTATTGGCCACGAAGGTGGTCCATGTCGTTGGAGTTGCTCTTATCCAACGCAGTACACATGTGGAGTCCGTCCAAAAATAACCTTTTGATTTAAATCGCGTTGATTCGCGTACCTTCTCGTACAGTTGTACTGCCAAAAGTGCACCACACAGCTCGAGTCTGGGAATCGTCTGGCATTTTAATGGCGCCACCTTGGATTTGGAAGTGAGAAGCCGGGCTTGAATTTTCCCGTTTACATTCTGGCTTCGAATATATAAACATGCACCATATGCCTTCTCCGAGGCATCCGAAAAGCAATGAATTTCTATCATGGTTGCATCGGGGATGACCACGCATCGATCTATTTGTATTTCATTCAATGATGGAAGCTCCGCATGATACTTCAACCACATCTCTGCAACTTTCGATGGTACAGGTTGATCCCAATCTAGACCTTTGTTATTTGCGTCTTTTAATGACCATAGCAGCTGCATAATGATCTTGGCTGCAGTAATCGTAGCTCCTAATAGCCCTAGTGGATCAAACAACGATGCAATGACGGACAGTATTTGGCGTTTGGTGAGCTGCTTGATCGTTGTTGGAGATGGAATGTTGAACTGGAAAATTAATTTATCCCCCTTTGGGATCCAGGCCAATCCTAAGGCCTTTATAGAACGATCTGTTTCCATTTTGAATTCGACTGAGTCGCACAGTGCTAGGTTTTCTTTGGGAATTCCTTCCAGAACTTCTGATCGATTGCATGCCCATTTCCGTAGTTTGAATTCGCCTCGATCCATAATTTGATTAAGCTGTGTTTTTAAATTATTTATGCTGTCTATGTTGTTTGCTCCTGTGATGATGTCATCGACATATGTGTCCTCTATTATAGATTTGGCTGCCAGTGGAAAGTTTTGCTCCTCATTCATTGCCAATTCTTTCAACGTTCGAGAAGCCAAGAAAGGTGCGGGTTTTGTTCCGTAGGTAACGGTGTTCAACTCATATGTACCAACGGAATCCTCGTGTGGAAAACGCCATAAAATGCTCTGCAACGTTCTATCCATAGGACACACATTAACTTGTCTGAACATTTTCTCTATGTCGGATACAAGCATAATTTGGTAAGTTCGACTACGCAGAATTATTGATCTTAAATCATCTTGTACCACCGGCCCTGTCAGTAGTACATCGTTCAGAGATACACCTGTGGACGTCTTACAGGAAGCATCGAAGACGACACGCACTTTGGTAGTTGTGCTGGTTTCCTTTATAACCGGGTGATGTGGCAAATAACATCTCTTCACACTATCACGCTCATCAGCGTTAATTTTCCTCATATGACCTAGCTCCAGGTATTCTTGCATGAATGCGGTATATTCATCTTTTAATGTGGAATCTCGAGCCAACCTCCTCTCAATTCCCTGAAGACGCCGGAATGCGATGTCCCTTGACTCGCCCAACCGTGGATAAACGCCTTCATCTTTCGGTAGTGACACTATGTACCGTCCATTTGCTTCTCGCCGAACAGTCTGCTGGTAAAATAGTTCACAGCGTGTTTCTTCCGGTGAATATTTCGTTGATCCAATTTCCTCGCAGAACCAAAATCAAGCAATTAAATCGTCCAGTTTTTCGGAAGCAGAAACGTTGCAGTTGATGTGGATGTCATGGTTTGGAACGGATAATCCTCCACACACTATCCACCCAAAAACGGATTCGGTGAGTATTGGTAAATTTTCTCCTAATGTTTCTCTTTTTCCAGATTCAAAAAATTCAAAAAATGCCTCAATGCCAAGAACCAGGTCCACCGCCTTGGATTCGAAGAATGCAGGATCCGCCAACTTAATTCCATTTGGGATGGACCAACCTTTGGTATTTACCGTTGCTGTAGGAAGATTGACCGTGACCTTGGGTAGGACTAGGAAATTCATCTCCCGCGTGTAGTTTGAAATCCGAGACTTAACTGCTGTATGTATCCTATGGTGAACCTTGGTTGCAGCTTGCCCAATTCCAAGAACTGAAATATCCACTTCGTCTCGTTTCAGTTTCAACCTTTGACATAGCCGCTCGGAAATGAAATTACTTTCGGAACCAGAATCTAAAAGTGCGCGAGCTGGATACCAACTGCCTTCACAGTTCTCTATCAGCACCACCGCTGTTGCCAATAAAATCGATGATGAAAATCGCTGCGCACTTCCAGACAGTTGAACATCGCTTGCTGCAGTGTTTGCCACACGGGAGGAATTAGAACCTGATGAACAGCCAGCTTCTTCGGAGTTACAATCATTTCTTGCGACTGATGCTATTTTGACATTCGAATCCTTACCAGGTTTAAAACACACAAGCGTATGATGACGATCCTTGCAGTTTCTACAGCTATATTTGGATTCGCAAGTTCTTGCTTGATGTCCGGTTTTAAAGCAATTTCTGCAAAGCGAATGCGTTTTTAGCAAAGTATCCCTTTCTGATACTAACATAGACCGAAATCTCGAACATTGGTATAAAAGATGATTCTCCTTGCAGGCAACACATCGTATCGTGGCAGTTGGGAAACTATTGAAATTAGCCTTTCCCGTGCCAAATTTCTGCTTGTTTTGGGTTGGGAATTGTGGCACACCTCTAGTGTCCACCGGTTTTGGCGGCAATGATTCCAATACTCCTATGCGTCGATGCAGGAAATCAGTCAGGTCTGCAATCGTATCCTGTTCCTTGGTTGAAGATACCTCCTCCCAACCTCTACGCGTGACGGGGTCGAGACGTGTTGAGAGCATGTTTACCAGTAGCAAATCCTTATAATCTACTGGTCGTATGATTTGGTCGAGTGTTTGCACTATTCGTTCGAAACTTTCCAACAGATTGTGTAGCTCGGGTACAGATTCCTTTGAAAGAGTAGGTAAGTAGGTAAAGACAATACCTGCCGCTTTTTGAGTTGCTTGCAATTATTGTATCTTTTCATAAGCATATCCCATGCTATTTGATAATTGGCTTTGGTTATTGGAAGTGGATCGATCAAATTCTTCGGTTCTCCCATCAGACAGCCTTTTAAATAATGAAATTTTTCAACTTCAGGTAGGTCTGCCTTCAAGTGGATCAATGAAGAGAATAAATCACGAAAACTTAGCCATGCGTCAATATCCCCATCAAATGTTTGTAGTTTGATCTGGGGTACGCGCACGTGGTCTGGTGGTTCCTGCATAGTCAGGTCACCAACTCGAATGGACTGATTGGGCGTCAATGGTTCACGTCGTTCCTTGATCTTATCCATTAGGAATGCCTTGGTTTTGTAATAACGGGTGCTGAATTCTTGCCTTTCCTCGTCGAAATCGTCCTGCTCGGCAACAAAATCATCATGAGCCTTAATCTCGATCAAAGTATCGCCAAATTTTTCCCACAATTCATCCAATTTTTCTAAGCGTATATCTATTTGACTATTTGTAACCTCCTCCTCAAACTGTTCGGTAAACTGCCAAATATCATTAAATGTTACCATAACTTCCTTCAACCTTGTTTTCAGCAATTTTAGGGACGGTGAACGTTTGCTGGACGACGATGTTGATGGCGGCATGGTTGCTCACAATAAAACGCTGACACAGTACAATATTTTCTTAACCAATTCGAAATTCTGGTGTAATGTTTTCGTAATGTTTCGAAACTACGTTGATGCTTCTCCGTTGGATATTGATGGTCCACTTGATTGTGTCCGTCAACAGCACCTCGCGGTTTCCCGATGGTTGGTTCAATGGCTCGTACGATGTATAGAACACGTTGAAAGATAACGGTTAGTATTCCGAATTGTACGCTTCGACTGGACATACACTGAACTATGTATAGTTACCTTACAAAAAATAAATCTGCTCTGGTTCAGTGTGTCCGCCCACGGTGCACGATGCGACAACAACGTTGCCTAAGCTAATGTTGCGCTCCAAAATTGAAATGGTTGAACTAAGCTTTCTATCGATTTCTTCCAAATGCACTTCCTTTGTATTGTCGCCGTTGTTGAATTGCATTTAAGCCTCCATTACGATGCGCGCACACATAATTTAAAAAATACGAGTGTTAGAATGGTATTTGTCACCTAGCTTGGCTGGACATATACTGATCTGTTCTACTAACCTGACCAAACAAATCAGTTGACCGTTGTCCAACTCAAGTATTCCGCCGAACCAGTATAGATGTGGAATGACGAATTCAAAAATCCTTTTGATTGTCGATCCTTTTTGTTCGCTTCTGAATTTGCGATGGCGATTTCTTTTTAGTGTTGAGCCTTGAATAGCTTAATTCCTTTTCCTGGTTATCCATAGGTCGCTGGTTCAGATCCGGTTCGAAGGACCAAAATGTTGTATCGTTGGTGCCTCAGGGTTGGGATTTCCGGTTTCGATAGCTTATGTTGGGCCAATTTACAACACTGCGTTCATTCAAATCCACACTGGACGAAACCAATTTCCGTTTCCGTTTATTCGGTTACTCAACACAAAAGTATAACTCGCAAATTTTATAAGACAAACTCTACACAAAACTACATTTATTCTCTTACAAAACTATACAAATTTATTGGACTTAAGACTAACAATTATTTCTCGACCATTTTTGCGCAACACAATTACTTCCTTTTTAGTAGCATTCTGGCTTTTTATCTCGGCATACAAAGGTCCCTTGTTCGATCATCGTCGGTAATAGTGTAGGTGATGACGATGACGGTTCATTCAGTGAGGACACTCACTCTCTGCCATACTCCGTTCTCTCCTTTCGCTGTGTAACAACCGCAGGAGCGCGTTTAGGGGTGCGTTTCTACCAAACATGCCCTGATGATATAACTAAAGGATTACTCTCAAAAATCAATTGTGATATTAATTTTACAGTTATATAAACAGGGCATTAAGCACTTGAAGTTATTATTACAGAGTGTCCGAAATATGATTTAGAACGGTATATAGCTACCTTGGCTTTAAGAAAAAATAGGACTAGTTGAAATTTTGTATATCTTATATCTGGCCCTTTTGCTTATCTTGTATATTTATCAGCCTTTTTCTAAAAGTCGTCTAGACTTGTTTCAAGAGTTCTGCCAATGGCTAGTTGAATTGGGATGAAATTCGTCATACTCAACTTAGGTTGCAACTTTGATGTGATCATAAATGTCGATAAAAGCTTCTAATATTGATGATTGATTTTTGATTTTAATATCAGTTGGTAGATGTTCTAAATATCCATTTATCGGAAGAACCGTCTGTGCGTCTATCTACTATACGAGACAGTTTTCTCTTCCTTCATAGACACACAATACCATGTGAAAGCTGCCAATGACAAATCTTTTGTACTTCCATGCTGAATCTGTCGTTGAAACCACTAAGTTTAGCGAAATTCGGCTAGAATGACAAAGTTGGCACTTGACACAAGTAGAAACTTTCTCCATCGACATACACATGCGGGGACATGAATGATGTTCCGTTTCTGAGAGAAACGATTAATTCAAAACTTTTACCACAAATTGAAAAGACCTTCGAGATGATTGATTTTTCCAGCAAAGTTCCATCGGTTGGGTGTGTGTGTGTAAGTGTGTGCTCGATACTTACGTGTGGAATCGTAATGGACGCCTTTGAACTCCTCGAAGCAGGGAAGCACCGCCCAGGTATCGCTTTCCGTCCGGGGCCAGCACAGTATCCGATCGAAGTCCACCGGGCAGCCATCGAATGGAGTCTGTGAAATTACGAAATAGGCGTACACACCTTTGGCACAGCACTTTATCAGTTTCGTAACTTACCTCGGCTTGTGCAACCAGGTGGGCCTGAATCATACATTCTATCTCGTTCCTGTTCTCGAACGCGAGAGAATCGAGATCCGGCAGGAAAGAGGTGGTTTCCTCGTAGTCCGCCACTCTGCACACTATCTGTTTATTCGCGTTGGTGAATTTTCAGGATTGTCCCTATTGTCGGATCCGTTTGACCTTTTTTTTTCTGGCTACTTTGTCTCTCTGCTAAACGACCAGGCTCCACCGAAATAGTCGTAAACCACTGCGCTACTCCATTGTTTTTCTCATTTCCGTAATTCCCACAAGTATAGGGTGGGAATGGGAAGCTCAAACTTTGTGCGCACCAACAGTTAAACCTAACTGTAATTACACTGACCGTTAGCCACAGTTTCCAACCCAGCTGTTGTTTTTGCCTCTGTTCTCTCGGTGGGTGATAATGGGCGCGTTTTAGGAAAAGTGCTCGGGATGTCCACCGGAAAGCACTCACGGCTTGTGGACACTATTGCGAGAATGCATCAAGCGGCAGGATTTATGCTCTCGATCCCAAAAGTTCGGGGTACCGACTCGGAGTGGTGGCCGAGATTTGTAACAAGTACACGCGCCTCCCCCTCCCGGCTTGCTTTAACGGCACACTGAAATTGGCTACGGATCCGAAATGGATAGTCCACTGTTTTATTTGCCTTTTGCTTCCGCTTTGTTCGCCACTCACTTCAAATGTAAATTATGCATTAGCATCACGCTTTGTTTGTCGCAGAGATTTACTTTATTTGTGCAGGCGATGCTGGCGCTGAAAGGAAAGAAGTTTTTTTTTTGCTGGATTAATTTAGATGAAAAATGGTTGGCAGATAGAAGCAAAAAAAACATAGTACTCAAATTTAAAATGGGGATTTATGGTAGGATCACGGGTAAACAGTCGGATGACAGTACTGAGGGGGTGTACATAATAGAGACCGACCGTGAACATGTTAACCGTTTAACTGTTCAATCGCCTTAAAAAGTACAGGTTCGGTCTGTTTCATTACTAAAATTATATTGATATATAAACCCATGGAAACGAAAGTTATGAATCGTTCTTTACGAGGGTGAGCATAGCATTTCGTACTTCTGGTACAAATTGCGTTGAAGAGCTCCTCTAATTTACTCCAAACTTTGATCGATCGGCTAAAAAAAATGCCTCAACGCTACAGAGATGAACCAATCTTCGGCTGAAGATCAATTAAGAAAGAAAGGGTCTAATGTATCAATAACAAACATTCACATGGTATTGAAAATGACTGCAATATTTGCAAAATTACAGAAGATTTTTCAAAACACTTTCGATGCTGTATTTACTCAAAACAATAAATTAACCTTGTACCGAATTTATTGAAGTTTTCAAAACTGCCTTTCGATTTGCGAAGTGATAATTATTTATTGAATTATTCATCATTAAATACGAAAGAGACATTGACTACACTGTCTTTACAGGAGGCAACAGCACGTCAAAAATCACCTAAAAATTTCTGTTCCTCTATTTTTATCGTGCAAGAAAAAATCGATTTTATCGACCTTCCAGAACGGGGTCCCCCCTTAAGAGTTTTTTTTAATCTTCTGATAATAAATAAGATTAAATCAATGCGACATGAGAGGGCAACAAAATACACAGGAAAATAAACAATGAGGAAATTTGAAAATAAAGTGTGAGACTTGGCTGATTCCTTTTTAGATTGTTAATCGTGTCCACACTAATTAGTGTAGACACAATTAACAATGCCCTCTTTTTTCTTTCCGATTTGTTCTTTAAGGGGGTAGTACACTATGAACATCATAAAAAGTATGTGATTTTGGCGATTTTTTTCAACGAGTAAATAAATTACTATGATTAATCTAATATCACAGTTTTATTAGGTACTAGCTGACCCGGCAAACTTCGTCTCGCCCAACATTTATTTTACGTTATTACATTCACGTTTTCTTACTAAGCGCACGTTCATGGGTCCAATCGCCGAACTGTTCATTGATTGATCTTTTAATATACTCTTTAAAATTACCTTTCGCTATAAAATTACTAATACTTCTAGCAAAACTCGTCATTATAATATCAGATTATTCTCAGACACAAATCTCGTTCAAGATTTTTCAACCACTTGCAAATAACATGTTTCTCCGTTACATGGAATAAATGTTTTATACAGAAAATATGATAGAATACAGATTGCCCTAAATCGGACAATTTCTTTCTCGAGTTTTGCTCCTATCAACACATTCGGCGATCCATTTTTATTTATATAGATAGAAGAAGCTATAGGAATGAGTTTTCTCACATTCAAATCCATTTCCACGTTCGAACAAAAATCAATTTCGTTAGCGCAAAGATCAAATGGACTAACAACGCTTGTCACTATGAAATTGTAGAACTTATGGGAATTGAATTTTCGAAAGTTTTCTCATTTCTTTCAGAGTTTTCCGAAAATATTCAATGGTCATGTTTGGTTGGAATATATTTGATTGAAATATGTGTACAGGTAAACTTCGATATAACGTACATTTCACTTTCAAAATTGTACGTTGTATCGAATTGTACGTTATATCGAAGCATAATAAAGTACTCACCAACGTAGTCTATGATACATTATTGTGTTGCTGTTTTAGTAAAGTTAATGAATAACTTCAATCAGAAGACGAAGCCAGCCTTTCTCATGATGTTTCCCTTCGTACTGTTGCTTGATTCATTTAGAATCCGGAATCACAAAACCAGCTGTATTTCGGGATTGATTGAAGGTACAAAACTTGTTTTAGTATCACAATACAGATAATTCATTGTTCTATCAGAAAAAAAAATTGAACAAAATTTTCCTTTACACTTTGGAAATGTGTACGTTATATCGAGGGTACGTTATATCGAAGTTTCCCTGTTTTATTTTTTTTATGGGACCCCCCCTCCATTGCAGAGGAGGGAAGGATGTCATACCAACATTTCTCGTACCCAAAAACCCTTACATCAAAAATTTGGTTCCATTTGCTTGATCAGTTCTTGAGTAATACAGAAGTTTGTGTTTCATTTGAGTGGCAGTAGAGAGGGGATAGGTGTGTCGAACCACCATAGAAACATTTATTGCTGTCTAAAACCTCACATGCCAAATTTGATTCCGTTTGAATGATTGGTTTTTTGTCCCCTAAATTAGTTCTCAAGTAATGCAGAAGATTTTTGTTCCATTTGTATGGGAGCACCCCTTTAGAGAGGGGGAGGAGTGTCGAACTATCATAGAAACGTTAATCGATCTCTAAAACCTCTATATGCCAAGTTTGATTCCATTTGTTTGATTACTTCTCGAGTTATGCAGAAATTTGTGTTTCATTTCTATGGCAGCCCCCCTTAGAAAGGTGGGAGGAGTGTTGACCATCTTAGAAATGTTTCTTGCCCCCGAAAATCTTCACATGCCAAATTTGGTTCCGTTTGCTTGATTAATTCTTGAATTATGCAGACATTTATGCTTCTTTTTATGGCAGTTGCCTCCCCCCCCCCTCTTTAAGAGAGAGGGGAGGAGTGTCTATTCACCATAGAAATGTTTCATGTCCCCTAAAACCTTCGCATGCCAAATTTGGCTCCATTTGTTTGATAAGTTTTCGAGTTATGCAGAAATTTGTCTTTCATATGTATGGCAGCTCCTCCTTAGAGAGGGAGCTGAAGTGTCTAGCTACCATGAAAACATTCATTGTACCCTAAAACCTCCATATGCCTAATTTGGTTTCATTTGCTAGAATAATTCTCGAGTAATGCTGAAATTTGTGTTTCATTTGTATGGCAGTTTCCCCCCCCCCCCCCCTAAGAGAAGGGGGAGGAGTATCTAAGCACCATATGAGGGGCTTGGAATGAAAGGGGTGTAAGTGATTTCATCGATTTCTCCACATCGACTCTCTCTTTTGGACATAACTTAGCTGCAAATACATTCTCAGATGTATTTGACAATGCGGAGGACAGGTCAGAGCCTCATCTATCGGATTCTATAGCAAACTCAAATTGGAACGTTTTTGCAGTTGAGTTATTAACTGAAGAAAAAGTTGATGAAGAGAAATCGATCAAGTCACTTACACCCCTTGCATTCTAAGCCCCTCATATAATAATTTATTGTACCCTGGCTAAAGGGTGTGTCACATCAAATTGCATCACGGAAAAAACGCTGTAGAAATTTAATTTTTAGGAATTATATTTTCAGCTTTGGTTTTATAATCAGATAAGAGTGTATAGATCACGTTGGCCATGCTTCACTGTCAATTTTTCGTAAATTTGGAAAAATGTCGTCGAACGAAAAAGAGCGTCGTGAATTAATCCTGTGCACTCATTTCGAGAATCCGGAGTTGTCACATCGGGACATCGGTAAGATGCTGGGAATCGTCCAATCCACGGTCAGCAGAGTACTAAAACGATACTTCGAGAACCTAACCATCGACCGGAAGGTGAAGAACGGCAAAAATGGATGCTCCGTCAGTGAAAAAGATCACAAGCGCGTAGTTAAGCAGTTTAGACGTGATCCGAGAAGTTCGGTCCGGGATGTCGCCAATAAGCTGAATTTGTCAAGTTCATTCGTCCAGCGGACCAAGCAGCGGGAGGGCCTGCGTACATACAAGGTTCAGAAGGCTCCTCCTAACCGCGACGAAAGGCAAAACATGGTGGGGAAGACGCGAGCCCGGAAGCTGTACACCGAAATGCTGACGAAGCCGCATTGCCTGGTAATGAACGACGAAACCTACGTCAAAGCGGACTTTCGTCAGCTGCCGGGCCTGTTGTTCTTCTCCGCAAAGGACAAATTCAGCGTTCCGGAGGAGATTCGCAAGCAGAAACTATCCAAGTTTGCCAAAAAGTACATGGTGTGGCAAGCGATCTGCTCTTGCGGAAAGCGGAGCGCCCCCTTCGTGATGACCGGCACGGTAAACGGGCAGGTTTACCTTAAGGAGTGCCTACAGAAACGCTTACTACCACTATTGAAGCAGCACGAGGGCCCGACCATCTTCTGGCCGGATCTCGCTTCGTGCCACTATTCAAAGGACGTGTTGGAGTGGTACGAAGCCAACGGGGTCACCTTCGTGCCAAAGGAAATGAACCCGCCCAACGCGCCGGAGCTTCGCCCAATAGAGATTGGGCAATTATGAAGCAGGCCCTCCGGAAGAACCCAAAAGTTGTCAAATCGGAGGCGGACTTCAAGAGAAAATGGATTTCTGTTCAAAAAAAAATATAACCTGACGTTGTACAGAACCTTATGGACGGGGTAAAGAGGAAGGTGCGAGCATACGGGCTTGGGCTCGAAGTATGAATAAAAAGAAAATGCCAAAAGTTGTTTAATAGTTTTTATTTTACTGTCTAAAATTTTCAAAAGGATCGGTCTACTGGGCGAATTTCTACAGCGTTTTTTCTGTGATGCAATTTGATGTGACACACCCTTTACCTGTACAGGATACTGAGGAGTTATTTCCAGAATCGGATCCTGGTATACAACACAGACAGAGGACAGATACTGAAGAATATCTCGGCGGCTGGATGGACAGGGTAAAGCTCCAGATGGCACATCACAAAACCGAGGTACTGTTAGTGAGCAATCGCGAAGCAGTGCTGCGGGCAGAAGTCTCGGTCGGAAGACATACTCGCATCGCTTCGAGGCGGGCAGTGAAATACCTCGGAGTTATGAGTGACGACCGGCTAAACTTCAATCAGCACGTCGACTATGCATGCGGGAAGGCGGCAAAGGCCATCAACGCGGTGGCGAAAATCATGCCAAACAGCTTTGGCCCAAGCAGCAGCAAGAGGCGCCTATTGACAAGCGTATCTTCGTCGATACTGAGGTATGGTGGCCCTGCCTGGTTGGCCGCTCTAGACATTCACCGAAATCGGAGGAAGCTGAACAGCACATTCCGGCTCATGGCCATGCGAGTCGTAAGTGCTTATAGGACCATTTCGACAGAAGCTGTGTGTGTAATCGCCGGAATGATTCCCATCTGCATCACTCTGGCGGAAAACAGCGAGTGCTACAAGCGGCGGAAACCAGAGGTATCCGGAAATTGATGAGAGCGGAGTCGTTGGACAAATGGCAGCAGGAAAGGGATACGGCAGAAAACGGTAGATGGACTTACAGGCTGATACCGGTACTATCGACCTGGTTGAACAAGAGGCACGGTGAGGTTAACTTCTGCTTGACGCAGTTTCTGTCTGGACACGGCTGTTTCTGACAATATCTACATCGGTTCGGGCACGTAGTTTCATCCCTCTGTCCGGAGTGTGCAGATATGGAGGAAACACCGGATCACGTCGTTTTGTCTGTCCCAGGTTCACCGAAAGACGCGAGGGGCGGCCTGCACTTCATGTCAGGAATATTGTGGAGGAGATGTGTCGCGACGAGATGATCTGGAATACCGTGAGCAGTGCAGTCACACAAATCATGTCGGAGCTGCAGCGAAAATGGAGGACCGACCAACGTGCTGACAACGCCTTACGGTGAAAGATGAACAACGGCGACGGCTGTTGCAACGGATGATACCTCACGAGAGTAGCTGTGACGGAGTGCGCGTTATGTTGGAGGACACTGCCCAATCGGCGCTCCATTGGGAGGAGAAATCCTGCGAGGATGACTGTGACGGGGCGCGCGTCAAGTTGGAGCGCGCTTCCTAATCGGTTCACGTCTCGACAGGTGAGAAACTCCGCGAGGTTGGCTGTGACGGGTTGCGCGTCTTGTTGGAGGGTAATTCGTAATCAGTTCACGTCTCGACGGGTAAATGGATGCCTGCGAAATGGACATAAGCGCAGTGGAAAGAAATGGAGAAAAAAAATATTGAGAAAAAGGGAAGGATCAACGCTGTTCAGCGTTGAAAACTCGTGAAGTGCATGAGCACAGCCGCCCCCTGAAGTAGTCTCCTAGATGTGGTCCCAGAGGGAACGAGGCAACTGGGTGAGATCCCCACTCGACGTCTGGGTTAACCCTTCCCAGATAAGGCTGGTAGAGCGTTCCTCACCTCTTTAAAAAAACCAGCAGACAGACAGACAGACAGACAGACAGAAATCCATTTTTATATATATAGATTATTATTATTATTTCCGATAAGGAAATTCTACTTTACAGGGAAGGATTATAGACACTTTAAATTTAAATTAGAGTGTTCATGTTTTTTTTTATTGACGATCTTCACTGTGAGTCACTATAAAGATTAACTTTGGCTTGAAATGTAGGCTAGAATTACGCTTCTGCTCGTTCAGGGTCATAAAATTTGAGGCGATTGCCGATTTTTTAGAATTCTATGACAAGCAAAGGGTAGAAATTTATTTCAGCCCTACAAAAATGTTCCTTGAACTTTAAGCTCAGAACTCATCAAACTAATCAACACCAGAGCGTTGAGCGTTGATATTTGGAAAAGTCGATAAAAGAAACCAAAACTAAATTGTAACCAATTTTTTAACACTCCTGCACCTATATGAGATTTTTCTGCTTAGACGAATCCATTTCCAACCGTTCATCGCAGGTAATTGGAAATTGCATCGCTGTAACGGTGCAGAAACACCGCCCACAGCCACAATCTGCCAGTTCCAAAACCCTGAAACCGAATGCCTATTTCCACAGTAAATTAAATAAACTGTATCTCGTTCAGTTCAGTTCCCTTTCGTGGCCCAGCCACGGTTGCGATTCATCGGGCCGACGCAGGCATTCGGCCTTCCGGCAGGTCCACAATGGTCCTGCAGAGACTCGTGACATTATTCGACATTTGCATAAAATTGCTTAATGGAATGTAAATGTTATTCGGAGGTCCCGCTGCTACTGCTGCTACTGCCTGACTGTTATCAAAATGTGTTTCTCTCGGGAGATTAATTGAAAATAACTCTCGCTATCAGCACCGGTGAGCATCGGAGAATTTCTCGGAAAGTAATGGTTTCTGGTAACAGCACGAGAATGGAAACTGGGTGTAACTCTGGAGTCAGAATAATTCCGGAAGTTTTCCATTCCACTGAATGGGGACAATGTTCTGTTTTTTTTCCTTTCAGTGTCGCAATTCATATTTAATGGTTAATCTTCTCTTTGTTTTAATTGAATCATGTATTTTTAAGGCTTGAGTTTCAAACCCACAGGATTTGGGTTTGTGTTTCGTTTATTCTCTGCGAAGGGAATACACCCTACGGGTGTTGTTTACCGGTGGTGGGGCCATGTGGGTGTTGGTTGTGGTTTCCATTGTGGCTATTATGCATGATACCTTAAATCTGGATTTCGCTGTGTTCACAACCGGACTATTAACAAAACAATAGTTGCATTAATCGCCTTCTGGGTATACTAATGCAGCAAGGTTATTAATCAAAATAACAGTCACATTTTTTCTGGCGAATAAATGGATCGAGTTTCTTGTAAGAAATGAGATAATCATGTGATGAATGCGAAAATGCATGAATCAACTAAAGCAGTACAAAATGGAACACATCAATAACATTCAACTTCCACTTTACAGTGTACAGCGAAACCAATGTTCGATCGATTTGCTGCTGTGAAGCACTCCGTCTTACCGAGAAATAAATCCCAATAAATCCTTCCGCCAAACCGAGACTTGCTTCCTCTGATTGATTACCGCGAAACGAAAATCAGACGATGCCGCAAACGGTGACGATAATGAAAACGATGATGATTCTTTTAGAAATCCAATTTCTCGAAGGTTTATAAGCATTAGGAGACGCACGGGAGCTAAGTCATCATGATCGATTGCCCTTCTTGGCTTTTAATTCCGTCGCGAATCCACTGCGGGGGAGATTATTCTGTGTCTGTCCCCCGCGAGGTACGACCTACGGGATTGCCGCGATTGATCGGCTGCGAATAGATTGTTCGATAGACATTTTTTTTCCTGCCATCGAATCAGATGTATTTGCGTTTCGAGTGAAATGGGAGACGATAAAAATTGAAATCATTCCGGAGCTCAATTCGATTCAGTCTATATTTACCGATGGTTCCAATTGAATGCTTGACAAACTCCTGGAAACGGTTTTTTTTTTTCGGTCGCTACCTTTGATGCCTGAAATGCTATCCACCCCCCGTTCGGCGTTCCTTTATTTGCGAACTTTAATCTTGACGAATCGTGACAATGTTGCTCAGCTCAGCTCTGTTGGAAAGTTGGAAATATAGCCTTCACTGCCTTTTATCAGACCGTCAGGTGTGGAAAAATCAATTACACCACCAACCGGGGGATGTTTTTGTTGTTGTTGTTGGGTTGTTGATTTGATAAACGTCTGCGAGAGCAAATTTGATGAATGAAACAATTTGGAAGTAACTTCATCAACGAATGGACTCGAATCTTTGGAATGAGAACAATTTGAATTCATGTATCTTTGTGTTTCATTTGGAAAATAAACAAACATATTCAGACTTCTCACTGTTTAATAAACTGGGTAGCCTTTTGCGGCATCTGAAAACTAATACGGTTGGTTCCCGCAAAGTCTGCCTGCCCTGACCAACAAAAGCTGATTTCAATCAAAATATCATCGCGAACATATTAAAATTCAATCACTCAAACAATGCCGTTTTTACGTATCCTTCAATTTCCGTGCGTCGGTGGAGGGTCCCGGCCTTTTTATCAGCTCCGCTCCGCCCGGGCATATAATCCAATCTCGAGGGTTCGATTGAACTCACCTTCCACACAAAAAAGCAAGATATACCTAGCGTAAGCAAATTCGAACATTTAAAGCCAAACACAGAGACACACGACATCCTGAGTCACCCCGTGCAGCAGATGGAAAACAGACAAAATATTTAACCATTCTGGTAAAACGATGCCTGGTGGACACAGCCGAACAAAGCCCAGAAGACGATCCCACCCACGCACAAGTCATACCGACACTCCTTTAAAAAGTGCTCCAACCGAACACATAACGAGAGAGCGAGTGATGGAGAGGCGGAAAATATAAACAATTTCAAATGAAGCAGCAAAAGATGAGGGGGTTGGAGAGGGGGGAAACAGGCCGTTTATGCAAACACGCCGAGACCAGGTTTGTTTGTCAGTTCGGTACAAGTTTTTTAGCTTCAAGCGTGCTCTTCTGAGCAAACCGCTAGCAAGCTATTCAAGACTCGCTTCCCGGAAGACCGGTGGAAATTTTCCATCACTGGTTCTACATACACCCCCAATTGTGCTCCACATGTTTCACGATGGGAGGAGGCACCTATCAGTGAGACTTCGGGAACCAAATGGCTACCCAGAAGGCTTGTTGCATTGGTCATAATTTACCTTCAAAAAACACAGCCCAAGCAGAACCCTAGCAATGTCTAGGCAAAGCTTCCAGCTGTTCAGGATTCAGCTTTTTGGCATTAATAAATAATTTAAATTAAACCACCCCTCGTCATCCGGTTCCTTGTTCATCGAAGTTTCGAATTTTCAGTTCGGTGAGTTTGTTTTAGCCCGCGGCTGGACACAACAACCACCACTTGACGGGAGGCACTGCATTTCATTGCTACCACTGGCTGGCTGCGAGGAAGCAGCAACTCACGCATCGATTTTCGTTGTCCACCATGATTTGGAAAGTCCGCCGTACAAGGCTAGTGTTTCCAGTGCAGTGTGACGTGACACCTAGACCATCACCGGTGCAAATCACATGTTGCAATCGCGATGTTTCAGAAATTACACCGAATTTGGGCGAATCTAAAAAATGAGTGGAACACAGAAAATTCCATAAGTCTATGTTTCTAAATATCACCACGGGTAGCGTTACGATAGATATACAATTACATTCATTGTTTACATCCGATGTCGTAAGACATGCGCAACTCAACATAATCGGAATGTCTCCTGATTCGAATTGCGACCCAGACAAAACCGCGGAATAAAAGCGTGGTGTTTGGCGGATAGCAGAATACAAAGCGAAAGTCATAACAAGGGCAAAAATCAAAGGAACGGTATACTGGTATGAGAAGGGCCTCATAACCCTTTTTTTAACAGCTGCAAAAAAAAAACTGTTCTAAGTATTGCTCGACTGTAAACTCTGGGGCTCAATAGTGCAGTTGGTAAGCGCGTTGGTTTCCCGAGGGTTGAGGGTTCGTCAATTCGATTGGACCTTCAGTGATACTACTGCCATGAATAAAATTTACGTTGAATGGTAAAACAGTGATGGGCAGGAATATAATGGCAAAGACGTCGAGAAACTGGTCGGATAATTCTCATCTTCATACCCGAATCGTGATCACTCTGTTGATCGAAACTGTGCGATCCAAACACGAAAAACCAAATCGCGGATTGAAACGCACAAATGATCTCACAAACAAATATTCACGTCAAGTTTGAACACTTTCCATAAAATGAACGACAACAAACCGAATGACAAACGGGGATGCTAACTTGTCCGAATTGAGTTTTCATTATAAAAGAGATTAAGCACAAAAAGACATAACAAAGAATCGGTCATTCAGCTGGCTCCTCTCTCTCTTGAGTAAAACCAATTTAGAGTGGCATCAAATAGAAACAAAAATTAAGACATTGCAATCAGACTTAATTGATTGAGTCTCTCAGCTCTCTAGAGCACTGAGAGCACAAGGCAGACAATCGGATATCCCCGTCCGGGATATCTTAGGTAGCCGTGATCCTGATCTTCTGCTTCATCTATACCTGTTCCTCAGAAACGCCGATGTCAACGTTTAATGATGTTTCCTTCGTTGTGTCCCCGTTTCATATCCCTCCTATCCAAACGATAAACTTTTACTTAGTCGCGGCAATACATACACACACTCTTTACAGATACACGGGCCAAAGGTTGTGCAGTCCACTGATCATTCAACAAGAGCCAAAGGTTGTACCGCTTATGACAACTCTACACGAGCTGATGATTGCGCCGGCTAGTGACCATTCTATCCTGGATTCCTCGAGTCGAGAAAGACGCACCACGCTAGATATGGGGTACAGACTAGGGGGGCGTTGCTGATTAATGGTCAGCTGCATCCCAATAGGAGGTATCCCGTGTCGGGCACACGTACAGAACATCGAAAACTGCAACATACCAATTATGAGAACACTTGTAATACTAACCTCGAGCCAACCGCGAGTAATCGGTTACATATTACTAACATAGTTGTAAGCAAACATTGTAGAAATATTGAACTCCCGGCCCCGTTAGGCTGACGCCATATGAGCCTTAAGGGGGTATTCTAGTCTAGAAATCTGAAAAAATTTTTTTTCACCATATTTCTGTAGTTTAGGCATTCAAGAATATACTCTAGAAAGGACTTATCGAAAATCCTATTATTTACCTAGTTAGAGCCATCTTAGTGATGTGGTATCTAACCTGTTACGGCCATCACAATGAACATCAAACGCGTTTCTCTCGGAACTAGTTTTTTTCTAACTGGCGTACACGATATCTCAAGTTCTACTGAACCGATTTATGTCAAATTTATATGAAAATAATCTGCATACATCTCTCTATCGCATGAACCAATAAAAAATTATAACTTTTTAATTTTACTATTTTTAAAAAATCGGTAAACGCAAAAAAAAAACGTTTTAAACAGCATTTTTGTTTTCAAACGGCCGCCATTTTGTTAAAACCCATGTTTTTGACTTGTCCGAGGTTCATGCCATAGCGACATCTTTACTGATTCAGAATCTGTTCGATTTTTTTTGTTTCAGATAACCAGAAGGACTGGAATCGTGTACGCCATGGCACAACTTTTCTTTGAACACCCTCACTTCACCAGCATGTAACTATTCTAATTATGAATATTTTTTTTTCGTCCTATTTTTGTTTTATTGTTGAAAGATAGATAAACGAATAATGATATAATGGATAGTAAAAATATTCTTTGTTTTATTTTTACGGAGTTCGAAAAAACGTCCGAAATTCGTATCTCTACACTAGAATACCCCCTTAATAAAAATATATATTTTGGATAAAAAATAAAAATTGCAATCAGACGATTTATTTTTTGGAAATCTGAGAATTTTCTACATAACATATTTCGATATCAGATATGCTAATTTTTCCTTTTTGAGATATGATTTTCCAAAATTAACCGAAAAACTATGTTTTCACCTTTTTCCAATAAAATAAAAAATAATAACCTCTGAACTACTGGACCGATTCAGATGATCGACATATCAAACTGAAGCTTATGAGTTAGTTTTCTTTGAAAAAATATTACTTTTGCGAAAAATTTTGATTTTCATTTTTGTAATTATTGATTGAGTCAGCTTTTCATAGTTTTTTCGGTTAAAGATGCAAAAAGTTATTTTCGGATAAAAGAGGAAACCGAAATAGATAAAATCGGACCACCGGTTAACTTTGAAAAATCATATCTTAAAAATGAAAAAAAAGCATCTTTGATATCGAGATATGTTATGTAAAAAATCCTCAGCTTTCGAGAAAAAATATAAAAAATATAGTGCCCTTTAGTCCAAATCCGTGAAAACAAACAAAAAAAACTACAATCAATAATCACGAAAACAAAATCCATTGTTTTTGCAAGTTCAATAATTTTTAACAAAAGGCTAGCTTCAATTTGATATGTCGATCAACTAAATCGGTTCAGTGGTTTAAAAGTTATGAATTTTTGAAAAAAGTCATTTTTGGGAAAAAGTAGAACAAAATTATTTTTCGGACCACCCTAAAATGAAAATGGTCACCCTAACGAAAAAAATAAAAAATACGGATCTAATATTTTGCAATGAAGAACAAAAATGTTAAACCGATATAGTGGTTCTTAGATTTTCGTGAAAAGTGGTAGCTTTGTTCTTTATGGCAAATTATAAGACCTGTATTTTATTTTTTCATAAGGGTGGTCCGAAAAACCATTTTCCACCTTTTATTCAACAATGCCTTTTTTTTCAATAATTCATAACTTTTGAATCACTGAACCAATTTAGATAATAGATATATTAAATTGAAGCCAATAAACTAGTCTTTCATTGAACCTGCAAAAGCAATGGATTCAATTTTCGTAATTATTGATTGTAGTCGATTTTTATTGTTTTCGTCGCTTTGAACTAGAGAGCGCTATATTTTTTTATATTTTTTCTTGAAAGCTGATGATTTTTTACATCACATGTTTCGATATCAGAGATGCGTTTTTTTCGTTTTTGAGATATGATTTCTCAAAGTTAACCGGTGGTTTCATAACATTAAATTGAAGCCAATAAGCTAACCTTCTCTGAAAAAATATCACACGTTTGAGAAGGCAATGTTAAATTTGAAAAATCATATCTCAAAAACGCAAAAAATAGCATCTCTGATATCGAGATATGTTATGTAACTAATCCACAGCTTTCCAGAAAAAAATATAAAAATATAGCGCCCTCTATCTTTAACCGAGAAAACTATGAAAAGCTGACTCAATCAATTAAGTTAACCGGTGGTCCGAAAAATAATTTTTCAGATATTCAGATATATTAAGTAAAAAGCTTTCCAGAAAAAAATATCAAAAAATATAGCACTCTCTAAATTTAACCGAGAAAACTATGAACAACTAACTAAATTAATACTTACAGAAACAAAGATGCTAAATTTTCGCAGAAGTAATATTTTTTCAAAGAAAAATTATAAAATTCAATTTTATATGTCGATCATCTAAATCTCGGTCCAGTCCAGTTCAAAAGTTATGAATTTTTGTAGTGGAAAAAAGAGGGAAAAATTTGTTTCTTCAAACCATCGGTTAGCTTTGAAAAATCATATCCTCAGATTTCAAGAAAAAACATAAAAAAATAGCGCCTTCTAGTCCAAAGTCATGAAAACAATGAAAAACGACTACAATCAATGATAACGAAAATATAATCCATTTTATTCGCAAGCTCAATACTTTTTAATAAAAGGCTTGCTCATTGGCTTCAATCTGTGCTGTGCCGATCATCCAAATCGGTTCAGTGGTTTTTGGACCCCCCTAAAATGGAAAAGCTTCGGATTCCCAAAAGTGCTGAGATCGTGTTGTTTTATTTGTATGTTTTTACTTGTTCGATGCTCGAAAGAACTTCCGGGATTCGTACCCCTACATCCCTCTCAATTATTACATTGTTACATTTCTTAAATCAATGAAACCCAACACGCCCAACGGAAGTATGCCGAGGACGCAATTGTAGCAAATGGTCGGTTATTCTTCCATCCGTACAGTGTTATGCATAAGAAAGCCCGCCTGGCATAAATAAAAACTGGACTGTTTCATCAAAAACTATCACCGTAATTTCATGGAATTGTATATTAACTATTACTGTTGACACAAGTTATAAATATGTAGGAATGAGAACGAGATTGGAGTAACTCTTGTATAAAAATATAAAGTCAATTCAATTTGGGTCAAGATTCGGCTAAATTTTACACCGCCGATAGCAAACGTAGTGTAAACCAGGGGCGGCCAAACTGTTCAAATGTTAGGCTACGGTCTACCAACGTTGACTGTATCAAAAAGTCTTTAAAGAATGAATGTAGTAACTGACGATAAAACAAATTTTTATCCCTCCTGTACTCGCCCACATAATTATAACTCGTATACTCGTGTCAGACTGTGTGTTTCTATGTAATATTGCTGTTGTGTATTTTGAGGCGTTATTCGTATTTATTTAAAGTAAAAAAAATATATAATTAAATGAAAAAAAACCCCAAGAAAATATTTTTTCTTCAATTTCATTCAGTTACTATTGAAACTGAAAGACCAACTTTCGAATATAGTTATTGTGTTATTTAAGAATAGTAGTGTAGAATCAATAATCGTATAAATTAAATAAACCTTTTGTGCGTCGGTTTAAACTGTGTCGTAGTGTTGTCACTTCATGTAAATGGATAAAATAGGGCCTCAACTGACCCCTATTCAAATTCAAAAGATATAATGCAGTTGCAGTAATTTATGGATAAGGGTACCGTCACAATTTCGGTAATCCTACCCCGGAAATTCATCTCGAATGGCGTTAATAGTGGTTAAAATTCGCAACAATTACTCTTTCAAGTAATTTTGTCATTTTACACGACTTCTTTAAAATGTGCCAATGTGCGATGACAAAAATAAAACCCCACCCCCAAAAAATAATATTAAAACCATTCAAACCCCTGAGTAACCCCTCGTTTCCACATTTTATGACAGCTAGGGCTGTGTGATATTATTTACAACCTGTCAGTGATTCAGTGATTCAGCGATATAAACATAGTGTTGTTTACGTTGGCACATACAAGTCGTTTGTTGTTGTCAACAAACAAAATCCACAAATCAACAAAATTAAAATGGATGAAAAGAAAATCAGCATGCAAGTCCGAAATTTTGTTGTTCAGGATCATTTGTAGCAGAATTCACAGCGGAAAGATCGCAGAGAAGTTCGGAATAGGCCGGGGAGCAGTTCGTGAAATTGTGCCCGTGTTCTTGAACACGGGTTTTTATACTTGTTTTCCATTTTTTATTTTGCGTCCCATTGAAATAAAATCTTTGGTGCAGATTTTATGAATTGAATCCAGCTAAATATGGAAAAGCAATGAAAAGTGTTGTTTTTATAATGAAGACTCATGAAATTGCTATTTTTACTTAGCAACTATTCAACATTGAACTATTCCCATGGAAATAAAATGTTGGTTCAGATTTTATGAATTAAATCCAGCTAAATATGGAAAAGCAATGAAAAGTGTTGTTTTTATAATGAAGACTCATGAAATTGCTATTTTTACTTAGCAGCTATTCAAATAAAATTGAGAAAACCGTTATCTAATGCTGTTTCAATAGAATGTAAACAACTCGTTGTTTATATCGCTTCAATATCGATTGCCGATAATACCGCACAGCTCTAACTGTCATGACATGAAGAAACGAGGGATTACTCAAAGGTTTTAAGTGATTTTAATATTATTTTTTGGGGGTGGGCTTTTTTTGTCAACGCATATTCGCACACATTAAAGAAGTCATGTGAGGAAGTATACAAAATCGAACAAAATGGCAGAACTTGCTAATTACTTGAAAGAGTAATAGTTAACAAACAATTCAATGAAATTACGGTAGTAGTCCAGAAATTGAGAAAAGTTTCTAAACATACAAGGTGGGCTTTTTATGCCTATCACTGTATATTTATATCTTTATTGACATTCAACTTTGATGAACGAATGAACAAATAAACCATTCGAAATCATTCTACAAAAATAGTTGGCTGAATTAACTGTTTTTTTGCGGCTCAGGTATCCACAGTTATTTTTATCACTACAACTGGGTGCTTCATGAATAAAAATTTTACAATTCGGAGCGTCCCACACACTTTTCTGGATATCTCTCACTCATTCATACCCCTACGAGTGCCAATGTTTGCTTCCAGCATTTTGTTGAACCATTTTGTTCTTTCAACAGTCCTACCCCAAAACTGACCGACGATTGCTCAGTGTCAATATTAGCATTCATTCTCCAAAGTCGTGTCCTTTTTTTGGGCGGGTAAAATGACCCTTCTTTTGAGCAAACAAAGGCGGGACATGGCATAAAGCGTTGCGAAATAAGACGTTCCAATTTCGCTCTCCCCCTTCAATTTAATGGTAAAAAACGAAATGAGACGCAGAAGTTCAACGAACTGGAGCAATTCGATTAACATTCATTACGTGAATACATTTAAAATGTTGTAAAAAGTGGCAGTTGAATAAAAAATTGTAGACACCAATTGAAACCTGATTCACAAAATCATCAAACGCAAGTGTATTTTCGAAGAACAAGAACAATCACGACGCTCGAGAGCTGAAGTAAACCAAGAATCAGACACAGAATCACAATCACGTTCCTCTTAAAAACCATCAGTTTCGATATGCTTTTGCAGGTTCGCAAATTGCGAAACGGAGACAATGTTCTACCCAGATGGTGAAACTAGAAAAACAAAAGTTGAATATATTTTTTGCGGTGGTTTCTTTCACCGCAAAAACGAACGGCACTGAATGGAACACATTGGGGAGTGTATTTCTATCGGAGAAAAAAAAAAAGAAATTCATCTTTTCGACCAATTCATTCATGATTCGAATCGTCTGATAGAAACATTGCCTTCTATTGAAGCCATCTGCTTCATGTCGCTTTGAATTATTATCTCCCCTTCTTCGGGACAAGTTTTCCCCCGGTTGAATGAAGTTTTTCACTTCCACCATCCGAAACGATTCCTATCTTCACTACCTTTCCCGGGCGAAATTTCATTGACATTCTAAACAGGACTGCTTCCCAACTGATATACGACCAGCGAACGGGATTAACAAACAATTTTCATCAATTCTCAATTTTTTCCCTCCGGAACGCTTAATATCATCTTTCACAATCTTCTCGGAAAAGTTGGGAGAAGCCGAGCCACGTAGTCGCGCGGCTCATTTTCATTACGCCCGTGTTTTGCTAAAGCCCCACACGTGATAAGAAAGCAGAAACAATACCCTGATTTGCCAGGGTGGTTAGTTAACGTTGATTAAAATTTGAGAAAATGATCAAAAACAAACCGCTTGCCGCTACTGCCGCCGTCGCCGGAGTTCAAACATTCTGACCCCGGCAGGCAGGCACTCCCTGTTTCTGTGTTTTAACTTTTCACCTTTGGGGAGTGGGCTGTTTCGACGAGGATCTTGATTGTACTTTTGTACGGATCAATTATTCAAGCTCCATTACGAAGAGAAGAAAAACTTTTTTCATCGTGCAGTATATATAAAATATATTTTCTTTTTTGCAAACATACGTTTCGAACAACAACATGCATAACGCGTTCAAAAGTAAAACATGATTTATTCTTTAAAAAAAGTAAATTCTAAAGACGACACCCACTGTCAATGAAAATAGTCATCTTGAATTTCAAAAAAGTTACCATGTACGAAAGGTTCACCACCTCGAAAAACACGCTATGCCAAATTTCATCTCAATCGGACTTAAGGGACTTAAAGGAGAGTGACGCAAAGCGGTCATAGTTTGAGTTTTTTGAAAATCGAAAAATCACCCAAGGGAGGAGTAAAGAAAATCGGGGTTTTCGAAATTTTTTTTTGATGCCAAATGTATTAAAATTGCACGAGACATCGAGATCTAGTGTCATCTCGAAAAAAAAATTTTGACAAAAATCGGCACTCTGGCACTCTTTTCGGAATACGAAACGAAAAGTTTGGTTTATGGTGCCAATAAAAATAGTTATCTCGATTTTTCATTCGCAATTTGCTACGAAATGTTTTTTTTTTTTTTTTTTAATTCGTTTATTTTTACAGGCTCAGTTACTTAAGTTTAAAGGAGCCGAATTGTTAAATATAATTTTAAAACTATATATATAAACAATTTTCTTACATCTATGGTTAGTAAGGTGGAAAACCGATTACTCGCGGTGTACTCGAGTTTAGGAGGGTGACATATTTTTAGGAGAAGGATGGGATATAAGGAAATTGTAACAATGTTGATGAACACTCAATTTATAAATCTATTCGTATATCTATAGTGTATTTACATTTCAACTTATTCTACTATTTATAGCAAGGGGACGAATTACCCGCAAAGGAAGGAAAGGATGGTATGAGCTACAAAATGTTGATTGGCACGATAATATACCCTATGCAAAATATTAGCTCAATCGGACTTCATTTACTGGTGTCGCAGACGTTAAAATTTGAGTTTTTTTTTTTGATATATGATCTCGACGTTTCATACAATTTTAAGACATTTGGTATCAAAGTGCACCAGTGGCCGAGTGGTTAGCGTCTCACATTATCATGCCGGGTGTTCGGGTTCGATTCCCGTTCTGGCCGGGGGATTTTTCGTCAAAACTTCGACTTGCACTGTGGTCACGCGTATTCTAGAACTGGACCCTCGGAATACATTCAAGGCGTGTTATTTGGCTTGAGAAATCTCAACTAAGTATTAATAAATGACGCTAATTAATGCATACGTTGAGACGGCAAAAGTTCCACAGGGAACATTAACGCCATTCAAGAAGAAGGCACCAAAGATTTTTTTTTTCGAAAACCCCGATTTTCTTTACACACCTCCCCCCACCCTCTTGGGTGATTTTTCGATTTCCAAAAAAAAAAAAATATGAGAGGTTGTGTTCAAGACACGACCGCATTGTTGACGTAGAACTACACTGTAGTTTAACTTAAGTCGCTTGTTAATAACTGCGGATATTATTTTATAATGCTACGAAAATTTCGAAATAACCATTCTACCAGTTTGGTCTGCTTCACCGTAGCGTCAGTTCAATGCATTGATGCAATATCAAAGGCACCAACGAAGCCTTTATGGTGACAGAAAACAAACAATGTTAACTGCTTGGAAAAAGGCTGCATATTTTGCTCAGCGGAGATTCATTACTAATACCCTAGCGTAAATAATTTCCTCCCGCTATCTCCCTTCCTTGTTTAAATTTATCATTACAAATGGGGTTTCAGCGTAGCGAAAATGTACTATTTTTACGTACGGGTTATGAAGCACGCACGTACGCACACAGTGGCTTCAAGCAACTAAATATACACACACTTATCTCTGTTTTGCGCTCTTCTCAACAGAAGCCCTTTCTGTTAATATTTATTTTTATATTTATTTATTTATTCCGTCTGACATCAAATTGTCTTAATGAACCTACTTAAATCTAATTTAAATACATACATTGCGATTGTCAACTTCTTCTAAAATATTCTTCAAATCTACTTCGAAGCGCTGTACTTGCGGGGTTAAAATCAAAGAGGAGAAAAATCTTATTAAAGGTACCAGACATGAATTCCAACGGATCATGCTGACCATACACACTGTTCCGGAAATCGAGCCTTAGGAAATCACGGTGACATAGGGTGCACTCTGGAGCATACATATTGAGGTTAGCTAGCAAGGAAGGAGAATCAATCTCACTCCTCAGCAGTTTTACAACAAACATGGCTTGTGCTGCAGATCACATATTCTTCAGAGTATCACTTCCCAGCAAGTTACAGCGTTCCTCGTAAGGCGGCTATTCTCTTGGGTTCCGCCACGGAAGATTCCTCAAAGCACGACGCACGAACTTTCTTTGGACAGATTGAATGCGCGCTTTCCAAATGCCGGGGAAAGGGCACCATACGACAGAAGCAAATTCCAGGATAGAACGAACCAGCGCACAGTAGACATATTTCAAGCAAAGCGGGTCCTTGAATCTATCGGTGACCTTCAAAACGAAACCGAGCTGTTTGTTTGCCCTGGAGATGATATCGTTGTAGTGGTAGATGAATGTGAACTCCTCGTCAAGCATTTCACCCAAATCACGAACTCGTTGAACCCACTCGATGGCTTCGCCGGACAACATGTAGGGGAAAGTGATGGGATTTCGCTTCCTGGTAAACGAAATAATTTGGCATTTCTCAACGCTCAGCGTCATACAATTTCGTGCACACCACTACTGAACAAGCTCTGCAGCAAGAGAACGGACAATGTGGAGAGGAGAAATATTGAAATTTAAGCTTGGCCCGCTCTCAACTTATTGGGTATAAATAAGCCATTCGCCGTGGTTTCAAATACACACTCCTGCACCAGCTAGCGGGCAGACAGCAGTCTTTTCTAATTTTGATATTACATGCAAAGGTTTTGCCCGATACAATTCTTCTTCTTCTTTTTCTTTGTTTACGGAGACTTTAAATCTAAGCCCGATACAAAGGCCACGAACAATATACCTTCAAAATGTGGATGTTGTTGTGAAAGAAAAACATCGTACTAATTGTTACAATTTCGTTTGGTGGATGCACCGCGTCGATTGTCACGTCGTCTGAGTTTGTGTATTGTTCGCGAGGACAGGAATCAACCACTCTCAACTGCTTCTACAAAACCATTAAAACCATCGGCTATTTTCCAGGTCACTATGAAAAAAGTCACAATATAAAGGGTGTATCACATCAAATTGCATCACGGAAAAAACGCTGTAGAAATTTAATTAGATCACGTTGGCCATGCTTCACTGTAAATTTTTCGTAAATTTGGAAAAATGTCGTCGAACGAAAAAGAGCGTCGTGAATTAATCCTGTGCACTCATTTCGAGAATCCGGAGTTGTCACATCGGGACATCGGTAAGATGCTGGGAATCGTCCAATCCACGGTCAGCAGAGTACTAAAACGATACTTCGAGAACCTAACCATCGACCGGAAGGTGAAGAACGGCAAAAATGGATGCTCCGTCAGTGAAAAAGATCACAAGCGCGTAGTTAAGCAGTTTAGACGTGATCCGAGAAGTTCGGTCCGGGATGTCGCCAATAAGCTGAATTTGTCAAGTTCATTCGTCCAGCGGACCAAGCAGCGGGAGGGCCTGCGTACATACAAGGTTCAGAAGGCTCCTAACCGCGACGAAAGGCAAAACATGGTGGGGAAGACGCGAGCCCGGAAGCTGTACACCTAAATGCTGACGAAGCCGCGTTGCCTGGTAATGGACGACGAAACCTACGTCAAAGCGGACTTTCGTCAGCTGCCGGGCCTGTTGTTCTTCTCCGCAGAGGACAAATTCAGCGTTCCGGAGGAGATTCGCAAGCAGAAACTATCCAAGTGTGCCAAAAAGTACATGGTGTGGCAAGCGATCTGCTCTTGCGGAAATTGGAGCGCCCCCTTCGTGATGACCGGCACGGTAAGCGGGCAGGTTTACCTTAAGAAGTGCCTACAGAAGCGCTTACTACCACTATTGAAGCGGCACGAGGGCCCGACCATCTTCTGGCCGGATCTCGCTTCGTGCCACTATTCAAAGGACGTGTTGGAGTGGTACGAAGCCAACGGGGTCACCTTCGTGCCAAAGGAAATGAACCCGCCCAACGCGCCGGAGCTTCGCCCAATAGAGAAATATTGGGCAATTATGAAGCAGGCCCTCCGGAAGAACCCAAAAGTTGTCAAATCGGAGGCGGACTTCAAGAGAAAATGGATTTCTGTTCAAAAAAAAAACTACAACCTGACGTTGTACAGAACTTTATGGACGGGGTAAAGAGGAAGGTGCGAGCATACGGGCTTGGGCTCGAAGTATGAATAAAAAGAAAATGCCAAAAGTTGTTTAATAGTTTTTATTTTACTGTCTAAAATTTTCAAAAGGATCGGTCTACTGGGCGAATTTCTACAGCGTTTTTTCCGTGATGCAATTTGATGTGACACACCCTTTATTCTGTCATGAGGTCATAGTTATTATTGAAAAGTAATTTCAAAACAGTCTTTGGATTCTGTGTGAAAAACCTGTATTAACTAGAAGCAGGTTCTCGGATTTAAAAAAGTCTGTAAAATCTGTAAAAATGCAGACTAATCTGTTGTTATGGCAACCCTGATTGTCACACTAAAAAAAATGGAAAGCAGCTATGATCAAGAAAATCAGAATCAAGAAAAAAGAAAAAAAATAGTCTCGTTTATCGATGTCGGTGATCAAATGACGAATTCTACAGATTTTGGAAGCAAACACTTATCAACATTGAGTGAAAATACTCAAACTTCTTTCCCGATACAGAATGGCTGGCCATTTGAACTTCTCAGAACGTTACAAATTCGGGGGAAATGAATGCTTTTATTTTTTAGGATTAAAATGATTCAGTATGCATTGGAGGAAAATATTCACCAAGAACTTGCAACGAACATGTTGAGCATCAATTATCAAAGAAATCACAGATAGTGATTTCTTTTTCAGCAGAACTTTGTGTAAAATTCCTTCAGCATTTCCAACGAACCATTACTATCACTATATATTTTAAAATACCGCATCAATGTTTTTTAAATGAAATTTTCTGATACTGTTTTCTTAGTATACAAGTATCAATGTTGTTATACCCCCCAGTGTTTGCGTTCACCGAAACCAAGCTGGACGATAGAATCCTCTCAACTCAGATTCTCGGCCAGCACTACGAAGTTTTTCGATGTGATCGTTCCCTATACAACAGCCGTAAAGCATCTGAGGGCGGTGTTTTATTGGCAGTTCGAAAAGATCTGAAGGCGCGGATTATCGAGGATATCACTTGGCGCACTGTAGAACAAGTCTGGGTGGAAATTGAACTCGTTGGTCAAAACCTCTTCTTCTGTGTGGTGTACTTTCCTCCTGATCGTATCAATGACTCTTCTTTGATTGGAGATCACATCAAATCCGTCGAAACTATATGTGGTTTTGCTGCTGCAGTCGATGAAATAATAATTATTGGCGACTTCAATCTCCCAGGTCTCAGACGGCGTTCCTCAACACACGGTTTTCTATTTGTTGATCCAGCGCACTCACAGATTACCCCAATCGCCTCGGATCTTCTGGACAGCTACAGTACTGCCACTCTTCGACAGATAAATAGTGTACCAAATGAAAACATTCGCATTCTGGACTTGTGCTTTGTCAGTTCTACAAACCAAGCTCCTAGTTTGGTACTAGCTCCGACCCCTTTAGTCAAGGTTGTACGGCATCATCCTCCACTGCTGATATCGTACGAAAGGAGTAAAATATCTTTAAGAGACGACCCTGCATCTGTGAGCCACAATTTTTACAAAGCCAACTTTTCTAGCATCTCTGATGTCTTGAATGAAATCAACTAGGACGAAATTTTAGATAATAGTGCAGTGCAGACGTTTTCTAATGTTTTGGCCTATGTCATTGATCGACACGTTCCCAAAAAGGTTCATACCATTGCTAAAGGACAACCCTGGCAAACTTCGCAATCTTAAATCGCGAAAAAGAGCTGCCCTGAGGAGATTTTCAATACAACGAACTTCAATGTCAAAGATCTTTTATCGGCGTATAAACAGCGTTTACCACAAGCTCAGTCAAAGTTGTTTCAGACGATATCAACGTAATCTACAAAACAATTTTAGAAGAAATCCTAAATCGTTCTGGAAATTCGTCAACAAACAACGCAAGGAAGATGGATTGCCTTCTACAATGTCATACGAGGGTACGGCAAGTTCAGATACAGAAGAGATATGTCGTTTATTCTCGAATAAGTTCTCCACTGTGTTCTCTGATCGCTCACAATCTACAACGGAAGTTGCTTCCGCTGCCAGGAATGTTCCGTCATTGAGCTACTCTTTCAGCAGCTTCGATGTTGCGGAATCCCAGATTCTCACCGCCGCCGCTAAACTAAAATCTTCTGTTAGTCCAGGCCCAGATGGTATTCCATCCATGCTATTGAAAAGATGCATAAATAGTTTAGCGACGACATTGTTGTATCTCTTCCGGCTTTCCTTGACTTCGGGAACTTTTCCTGAGCTTTGGAAAACAATCGAAATGTTTCCGGTACGCAAGAAAGGTGATAAGCGAAACGTCGATAACTATCGCGGTATTTTATCGCTTTGTGCTGCTTCTAAACTCTTTGAATTAGTAGTAATGGAACCCGTCTTCTCGTTTTGCAAACAGTACATAACTGATGACCAGCATGGATTCATGCCGAAACGCTCAACATCGACGAACCTGTTAGTATTTTCAAATTATGTAGTGGATAGTTTGTCACGGAATAGCCAAACTGATGCCATCTATACGGACTTGACTGCTGCATTCGACAAGATTCATCACGACATCGCAATCGCAAAACTGGGAAAGCTCGGATTCACAGGAAGGATGTTAGATTGGTTCAAATCCTATCTCAAAGAACGAAAACTTCGCGTTACCATCGGTGATAGCAGCTCCAACATTTTTTTTCTGCAGCTTCCGGTATTCCTCAAGGAAGCCACCTCGGACCCCTGATCTTTCTAATCTACTTCAACGACATTTGCTTGGCATTAGAAGGACCTCGCGTTTCGTTTGCGGATGATTTAAAAATCTATTGCCGTATTAGTTCTGTAGCCGACTGCTGATTTCTTCAACGACAACTGGATACTGTAGCCGAATGGTGCGCCACGAACTGTATGGTTATAAATCCATTAAAATGTTCCTCGATATCCTTCTCTAGGAAAAAAGAACCGATCACGTTCGAATACGTTCTCTCTGGTGTTCCCATTCCACGAGTTATGAAGGTCAAAGATCTTGGAGTGATACTGGATTCGAGACTGTCGTACAAAGAACAGGTATCGTAAGTTGTAGATAAAGCATATAGAAACTTGCGGGTTTCAAAAGCTTTCACCGACGTACATTGTCTCAAATCCCTGTATTGCGCTCTAGTTCGGCCTGTTCTGGAATACTGCAGTATCGTTTGGAATCCGCACTATCAAACTGGCATTACGAGTATTTTCGAGTCCGTTCAGAGAAGATTCATTCGGTACGCACTTCGCCTGCTTCCGTGGCGCACTCCTCATCAGCTTCCTAGTTACGAAACCCGATGCTTGTTGATCCATCTGGATTCACTGCACTGCAGAAGAAAGCTAGCTTAGTCTTTGTTTGTAGCGGATACACTAACTGGTCGAGTCAATTCTCCAGAATTTTTAAGCCACCTAAATCTCAACGTACCACCTCGACGGTTGCGGAGAGTTCCTTTTCTGCGGACCATACTTCGGCGAACGAATTATGGCATGTACACAGCAATAGCAAGCCTTCAGCGTGCATTCAACACAGTTTTTTCGGCGTTTGATTTTAACGTTTCGCGTGTTACATTGAAACAACAGTTTTTAGAATTAATTAAATCTAGATAATTGTATCATTTGGACCACTGTAGTCTGTTGATGCCAGAACAAATAAACAAATAAACAAGTGTTCATTCTCGCTAGAATCGATGCGTTCAAAATGAGCGTTTCCTGTTCTTTTAAAGTCTATTTTCGTAAGATGAATAATGCGTCTTTGTAGTGCAAATAGTTTTTCTTTGCCTTATTCGATCACCCACTCACCGTGTATTCATGTGACACACCGATGAAGATCTGCGACTGCTGGGAAAGGGGCACAAGTTTCACCACACCGGGGCGCTTCGACCGTCACGACGAGTGTCAGATTTCTTCATCCATCCCAAGCAAATGGTTGATCATCGTTAGAGGAATTTGTTTTCTTCTGCCAGACTCCGCATTCCAGCACCGGAACCTCCCATCATCTCCCGTGAGGGTCGTAAAGTGCCGATGTGAAGAGCGATTCCACGCGATAGGAATGTCAAAAGGCGAAGGGTTGATCAATGGTTTATCTTTCGCTTCCACAAGTACGCCATCGTACCGTCCGGATGGGGGAGGGATTGCCGGCGGAAGAATGGAACATTATCATAAATTCGCAAACGACGCTTGGGAGTGTGAAAAATGATACAAAAATATGTTAATATGACTTGTGCGCCTTCCAGCAATGGATGATGGTGCTACCGGTGAATCAAAGGTGAAAAATGCCGCTGCGTAAGATGAAAGGCTTACCCCGGTGGTGTAGATATTTGCAGTCCGAAGCGGATGAAAGGAATGTTTTTCCATTGGGTATTATTTATAGGCGGTTGAGGGATCGCTTTTATCTCAGTTTCTTCCGAAACGTTCTTTTTTGGAGTGGAATTTTTCCATGTAAAGGTTGAACATTGCTTCGAGCTAAGTTTTTGAAAAAAAAGTTACGCTGAGCCCAAAAAAGACGCAAAAACGATTACGCTCTTAAACACTGTACATGAAGATTAACAGATATTTGGACATTTATCAACACGCATTACATTCGATTCCCTCTATCTGATAAACTCACAAGCAAAGCGTTAACGATAGGAACAAAACACATCAGATATACGATGTGTCACTCAGGATCAGATCCCCTCGAACACATCAGGAATGGCTCTTCCGAACGCGAACTAGAGGCTGGTGGTGGACTATTCGAACAGGATTCACACTGCACATGACATAATTCTATTCCTCCTTCCTATCAAAAGTTCCAGCCTCTGGGATGTGGTGGACGGAGCGAATAATATATTCCCTCGTTTGTCATTCTGTGGGTAGGAGGTTTGGAGAGTTTCACAAATTGATCCCCGAGGGAACAGCATGGGAGGACATCACGCTGCCTGGCGAGCTTGCAGCTTTCCGCGCCCCACGTTATGAATTCGTTATAAATTATGCAGTCGTGTCTTGCGGGCATTCAGGAAAACTCTGTTCCGCTTTTGACGCTACAGATGTTTGAGTTTCACAACATTGGCTGGAATTGAATTTATCCAGTTCAATGAAATTGTTGTTTTATTAATGGCAAACATTGAAATAATAACTGATTCCGATTTCTACCTCTGTAATCAAACAGCAGTAAATTAACCGATGGAATGAAATCTGGAATCGGGATTCCCTTAGCCGAGAGAAGAAGGAAGAAGGATGGAAATTACTCACAGTGCCTTGAGAAAACAAATTGGTCTTCCTGGGTAAGTGCCACAATGCTTATCTTACCACAAAATGAAAGCGAAAATAACGAAAGCTGGAACATCCGTGAGGTATTCTTGAGCAATAATGAGATGAGACAGGAAGCTTCTTGCTTGCGAATAAGAAAATCGCCCCAGGAGAAAATTAATAATTTCTTCACTGAATAATTTCTTACTTCGGGGCGCAAGGTTTTCCCGAGATGTTTGGAATGGTCATCTGTCGTATTTTTAAACTGCTGCCCAGGTGTTCTGTGCTATTTGCTTATGCTATTTCGATCGCAATCTCATAACATAATAACGAAACCATTTGTCATTTTCGAAACTAAGAAAAGAAAATGATTTTTTACTTATTACTTCCACTTTATTCGATCTAAAAATACGATTGAAAACTTCGCCTTCGGTGTGACGAATGGAACGAATAAACGTGAAGCGTCACCGTCACCGTCCCGTCAACTATTCTCTTGGACTTATTTTGCCGACGTCAAAGTTGCCGGTGATGGTGTATGGAAATGCTACCATACAATTTCCATGGGAGAATATTTTACATTTCATTCCTTCACGTTGACTTCACGGTGACGGGACGGTGTATGTGTAGCGTACAGATATCGGACAGCTTCATATTGCGGACACTTTGTAGTAATATCTTGAATTGCTTAATGGCCTGATGATATAACTATGAATTTAGTATCACAATTGGTTCTTCAGAGTAACCCTTTGGTATCATTAGAATTACATTTAAATCATAACATATTTAGTAGGAGAAAATCCAGCAGCACTATTCATTATCGTTTGTGTTTGACGTTCGCTTAGCGTGAGCATGTACAATTTAACCGTCCATTAATATTTAAATTTCTCTCGTGTTCCATCAGTTATCATCATCGTTATCAGTTTACTGTTATTGGTTGGTAAGTGTTTCGAAGTTGATTATAAAATATAATTAAGTATAGTATAGTATAGTATTTCCTTCAAAAATTACAGAATGAAGTGTCCGAAAATTGGATCGGACAGTTGAAATTGGTTATGGTATTTTAAACTATGGAGCTACAATATTTTGGGGGAAAATACGGAAAGAGCTAAATGCTCGCAAATATCACAAAAGAGGTCGTTGATAAAATTTCTATTATTAGTTCGCAAGCCATCAATGATTGTAGAAAATTTTTAAGCCATTTGTGTGTGCATTAAAGGTTGCAGTATACTTTTAGACAGGCTAGGTCGTTGTTTTTTTCGCATGTTTGATCATTTTATTGCATTGATAATCTTTATACATAAAAAAGAGTTTTTTCCACGTGGCTGATCAAATCTACGTCGTCCATATATTTTGTGAATTTGTCTTCACCCAAATGAGAATGACAGAGTACTTTGGAAAATATTTGAGAGGATTAGAAAAATTCGAAAAAATTGACGAAAATGCATATCTTTATATATAAGAAGGATATTTAAAATAAAAAGGGAAATTTGAAAATAAGAGGTACGCATATGTAGGTTTCGCTGTGAAAATCATCATCAATTTTGCAGATCTGAACGATAACATACAAACTCTCTTGAAATATATTCGTTGTTTTTACCAACCAAAATATTTTCTAGAAATACATTATATGGCAGAACAACGTTTGCCGGATCAGCCAGAGCCTAAAACCACAAGAAACCGCTACACTCTGTCCGAAATTTGATTTTTTTTAATAAATGTTATCCAAAGTTTGGTTCTTAACCACCTCAATTGAAAAACGTTTTTAGTGATACTGTAATAAACAACAACACCAGGAAAATTTGAATAACAATTTATTTCACTAAAATGGTTCTTCGCACTCCGCACAGCGCATACACAACCGCACTCTACCAATTCTTTTTCTATCTGTCTAGAACATACCCTATTGGCGATCTAACGTACAAATCTACCCCTAGGCGGCGCTGCGGTGAAAGTGATGATGGTTTTAAATTTTGCCATGTGAGCTTATGGAAGGTTTGTAGTTCTTTCCATAAATTACAATGTTATAATCATAAAAAAATATTTGATTGCGATGAGTTTGTAAGAAGTTTAATTCTGCGCAATTTTATATATAACATGTTATTTATTTACCTCTTTCAGTAGTGAAAACTATAAAAATGTTGACAATGGTTGAATTAAAGAAGGAAATTCGAGAGCACAATCAAACACAAGTAGAAGAATGCGCGATTCCTGCATGTGAGAACTACATTGGAAAGCCCGGAAGTAAAATATACGTGAGTTGTTTTTGAATTTTAGGTTACATTAGCATCATTTTCTTAGTTCAAAAACAAGATCCAGATGTCTCACCGATCGTTTACGTTTTGCGTTAGATCGCCAATCGTGTTAGCTACTGTCACGCTCTTCGAGCAGTGGTGCCAGGACCTAGGTTGTCATCGTAAAATTTGTGTTTTTTCTCAGAAAATCTGTATCGAAATCTGTATTAACTCTTTGCGGTCATTTGTCTGTCCTCAGCCACCACAGCAAAGAAGTATACTAATATTAAAATTTATGCAACAATGTATCAGTTCACACTTTTTTTAATCGACTTTTTATGTCTTGTGAACTTATTCACGAACCAAAACGGTGCTACTATGAATAATAGATAACGGTTCTCAGTATAAACAAAAGTTGTCATCCGTGCTCGGGGAAAGGATTAATGGAAAACTCCATGTATTGCGGCACTGTATAGATGTAAAGAGCATTGTTTTGTATGTTCAAACAGAAAGATGAAAGGTGAAAGGCGACAAACTGATTATTTCAGTGACACATGCGACAGATATTACACGAAAAAAACTTATACCAAATATTGTTTAATCATAAATATAAAAACATTGTTTAGTAAATACTTATCAGAAGTTTACAAAAATAAAGGAATCATGTTCATCTTACAACGTTATACATCACTGCTTCTTAAAGTAAACATAATTGCGATCAGTACGACATACCGACCACCGCAAAGGGTTAGATTTATAAGTTCGAACGCTCGTGTCTTGAATTCCTGAAAATTAATTGATCAATCTTTCAACTGGCATGTGTTACTGGTAGACACGAATGAATTTTAAAGTCTAAACTTCTATAATAGAAAACAAAAATCAATCTATAATTTGCAATTAACTCTATCAGATTACCAAGCTCGAGAGCAGTTTCAAAATCCTCAGTTTTTTTTCCGTTTTTTTCAAAATTTCCAAGAAAAAAACAAATTTTCTCACCATTACATTGATCTACGAAGAGATCTCAGCTCAAATCGGACAACCTTTACTCAAATTTGATAACCACATTTTGACGATTCATTTTCATTTTTCACCTGAAAATCCATTAATATTTACAAAATGGCGAAACATAAATATCAATGTCGTGTACGTTTTGAAGCATAATCTTAGCTTTAGTATCATTGGTTGGCATAGTTATTATGAATTTGACGATGTGGATGGTATCCACGTAAAAATTCGTACTTACAGTGCTTTAGTAGGAAGAAGATAAACAGTGATATTTATCTATCGTAAAGCTAGCGGATGACGCATACTTTGGCAACTTTTCCCCTTAGATTGAACATGAGAAAGCAGTATTATACGGTACACATGAATGCCAAAATGACTCTCATTCAGACTGATTCGAATGCTATAGGAATAATATTGGTGAGTTGGGAAAAATATTATTGTGATCAAGCCATAACTAATATTGGATCGTTATTTTGAAAAATCTGTAAATCTGTATGGAAACCTAAAAAATCTGTAATCTGTATCTACAGATTGTTGGTTTCGAAAAGAACGAAAAATCTGTATAAATACAAATTATTCTGTAGATATGGTAACCCTGGCCAGGACATCAGACCCTACAGATACATGCTTTACCATGGGAAACTAATTCCGACCAGTACGACACCAAATAAAAAATTAATACAGCTGCAATTGAACCCTTTGCAGTTGTATACGTTGTATTGCAAAATATCCCTGTATTGAAGGGTTCCAAAGCAACGTTATAGGAATCAAATGGAAGCTGGTTGATAAGGCTAATTGGATTTGCTATTAAACTAGTTGGAAAAAATGTGTATTTTTTTATTTCTTCCTAATATTTTCGTCCACTACATCTACACACACCAAAATAAAAAAAAATGTTCGTAAAATATTCCAAAGCTTGAGAGTTTAACCTCTAAAGTGGTGTGAACCCCATCTTCGTGCGTTCATTCTATGTACAAAAAAAATGTATTTTATTTGTTACTAGCTGGCCCGGCAAACTTCGTCCTGCCCAAAATTGTTTTTTTATCAATACCTTCAAACATTCACGTTTTCTTACTATGAGCAAGTTCATGGGTCCAATCGCAGAACTGTAAATTGATTGATCTTCTATTCGACCCCGTTGAATTTACCTTTTACTATAAAATTCCTAGTATTTCAAACAAAACTCATCATTATAATATCAGATTATTTTCAGACACAATTCTCGTTCAAGATTTTTCAACCACTTGCAAATAACATGTTTCTCCGTTACATGGAATAAATGTTTTATACAGAAAATATGATAAAGAAATAAATAAAGACAGCCCTAAATCGGACCTTTTTTTTGGTATAGATAGATAGGATATAGGAGTGCGTTTCATCACATTGAAATCCATTTCTAATTCGAACAAAGATCAATTTCGCTAGCGCAAACATCAGATGGACTAACAGCACTTGTCACTGTAATTGTAGAAAATATGGGAATTTAATTTTCCTTTTTTTCCTTTTCTCCTTCAGAGTTTTCCGAAAATTTAGAACGCTTTAGATAATTCATTTTTATATGCTGATATTAAATTTCAGCCAAATCGTTCTAGTGGATTCTCAGATATCGATACCACCAATTAAAAAGAACATGGTTTCGAGAAAAATACGTTTAAAAATTTGTACTGCAATACTATATCTCTTGAAGTGACTTCATACTTTTGGCTGTAACTCTCCAACGAAATAAAATATCGAAAAATCCTCTTAGGACAACATTTCTGAGGGCATGAGCTTCCCAAAAATGCAAAAAAAAATTGATTGTTGTGACCTTCCAGATCGGGGTCCCCCCTTAAGCATACTTGTGCATACTTGAAACCTTCGATAAAGAATTAGACTACTTTTTAAGCAGTGCCAAAGTATTGTATTAATTTTTTACAGAAACTTATTACTCATAAACTGCAATATCTGAAAAATTCTAGTCGAGAGTTAAAAAGGAAATTGTTTGAATTTTCATAAAAGAATATAAAAAAAGAAAAAAAAACACACTTAAATAATTTAAAATTAAAATTCATTTTTCTCAAAAATGAACAATTTTTTAAATTCTCAAAATAATTATATGAATAGCCCTTACAATTAGTGCACCCGTGGCCGAGTGATTAGCGTCTCACATTATCATGCCGGGTGTTCGGGTTCGATTCCCGTTCTGGCCGGGGGATTTTTCGTCAAAGAAATTTCCTTCGACTTGCACTGTGGTCATGCGTATTCAAGAGCTTGCCCCTCGGAATACATTCAAGGCATGTTATTTGGCTTAAGAAATCTCGACCAAGTATTAATAATTGACGCTAGTTAATGCATACGTTGAGACGGCAAAAGTTCCACAAGGGAACGTTAACGCCATTCAAGAAGAAGAAGCCCTTACAATTTCCAACAAGTCACCCATAATTCGGAAGATGGGCACTTTCACATGTAAAAAGTATTTCTAACAACTTTCACATGTTTTCTATGAAAAAAAATTCAACTAATCTTAATTTTGTTGAAAGTCAAGATAGTGATATGGTATATTCGATAAAGATTTAGATCTCATCGAAATTTGATTTTTTTTCGAAGACATCAACTTTCTATCTTTTCTGTTTCCTGGAATATATGGCATTTTTGTATAGAAACTGATGAAAAAATAATGTTTTACTCGTAACGTTTTTGTATTCAAACTCTTGTGTTTGGCATGGCCTTCATGTGTTTCTAAATAGAAATATGTCAGTCATGATAATTCATACATCAAAATATCACGAGTTAAACATCAATAGTAATTTTTCAACGAAAACATGAAAAAAAATTGTTGTATCCCTGTGGCAGTGCCTTTCTTCCGATGTATGGGTGACTTGTTTGAAATTGTCATGGAACTTCATATAATTTATTCATATAGAATTTAAAAAAATATGTTTTTGAAAAAAAAGAATTGCGGTTCAAAATTTTTTTTTCAGTTTTATTTTTTCAATATATTTTTTAATGAAAATTTACACAATACAAAATAATTTATTTCAACTACATTTTGTAGGTCCTTTATTTTTTTAGTTAAAATTTTTCGAAAAAGAAGTTCGAAAAAAACTCAACATTTAAAAAAAAACTCATTCAAAAGTTAAAAGACCTACAAAATGTTGGGGGAAATTTTCATAAAAAAAATATCAAAAAAAAAATAGTAAAACACGCTGGAAAAAAATTAAATTAATTTTTCTCAAAAATATTTTATTCTAAAAATATATATATATATATATATATATATATATATATATATATATATATATATATATATATATATATATATATATATATATATATATATATATATATATATATATATATATATATATGAAGAATTTTTGCAATTCCAAACAAGTCACCCATACATCGAAACGCACGCACTACTACAGAGTTATTCTAACAAATCATTTTTCATGTTTTCTTTGGAAAATTACTACTTCTACCACTACTTGCTTTTTGAGAATTGAAAAAAATAGGTTTTGAGAAAAAAATGAATTGAAAATTTTGAAGTATTTTCTTTCAATGTAATTTTTTTTATTTATTCGATATTTTTTTATGATTTTTTCCTACATTTTATGTCTTGACCAGTATTTTGTAGGTACTATGGTTTTTGAGTTTTAAATTTTTATTATAATTAAGCAAAAAATTGGTCCTTTTCAAAAAAAGTAGTCTAATTCTTTTTCAAAGATTTCAGGGAAGACGGCGCCAGTGGTTGTATGGTTAGCGTAACAGCCTCACAATCCGATCGGCCTGGATTCAATCCCAGCTGGCGTCGTTGGGATTTTCTGAGGCGAAAAATCTCTGGTTACGTCTTCCTTCGGAGCGGAAGTAAAAGAAGTTGGCCCGGCTCATGAGTTGTTGAGTCTGATAGGTAGGAACAGGTGGAGTCGCCTCCCTGATGTCGGTGATTGGCACTAAAGTGGCGGAAATAGGCCGACGAAAAATAAGCGAAGATAAAAAAAAAAAAAAAAAAAAAAAAAAAAAGATTTCAGGTATGCAAAGTATGACCAATGTCATTACACCCACAATGTTTCACTGCTATCTGAGATGCTGCTGACAATGAATAATGTCCAGGAGATGTATTTAAGTGGAAATTAGCATTTAGAGCTCGACAGTTATTCTCTAGACAAAAACTGTCTTCGACAAAGTTGTTACATACAACAGAGCGCTCATTTTTATGTTATTAAAAATAGGGTGACCAAAATTGTCGATGAAATAGAACAATGTTATGGTCCTAGTTATTTGAACATCTTTGTAGAACAAAGTTTTTTTCTATCTCTTGAAATAACCGATATAGCGCCTTTTCTCTAAGTTACGTTAGGGTCACCATGAAAAAAAATTTTTTGCTCTAACTTTTATATTTCAAATTCTACATACAATCTGTCTTCGGAAGACTTTTAGAACTTACTAATACAAACATTTTGCGATGCAGAACTTGTACATACCTCAACTTCACTCAAAGTTATTGATATTTTTTCCCAAAAAAACACGCTCTTTTCATTTGTTTGTCATTCTTTCTGGGGCTAACATAAAAAATGTTTGTTGACGGAATCTGACAGAATAAATTTCACTCTATATAATATGAGATTTTCAAAACTATGTTATTTTTTATGTTTGAGTAAATTAAAATTGAAATCATGAGTTTTTGGGAAAAAAAAACATCAATAAATTTAAGTAATATTATGATATTGACAAGTTCTGCATCGCAAAATTTTGGAATTGATAAGCTCTAAAAGTCTTACGAAGACAGTTTTGATGTAGAATTTGAAATATGAAAGTTAAAGCAAAAAAACCGTTTTTTCATGGTTACCCTAATGCAACTTAGATAGAAAGCGCCAAAAACAACATTGTGCGAGATATTTGTTTCTTTAGACAAAAACTGTCTTCAATAAAGTTGTTACATATGATAGAGGGCTCATGTTTATGTTATCAAAAATAGGGTGACCAAAATTGTCGATGAAATAAAAAATATAACTTTCTTATCTTTATAGATAGAGATAAATATAGTTCGACAATGTTGTAGCCCCAGTCATTTTAAACAACTTTTTAGAACAAAGGTTTTTCCTATCTTTTAATATAGTTGATTTAGCGCTTTTTTTCTATATTGCATTAGGGTGACCATGAAAAAACGGGTTTTTTGCTTCAACTTTTATATTTCAAATTCTACATAAAAACTGTCTTCGTATGACTTTAAGAGATTATCAATTCCAACATGTTGCGATGCAGAACTTGTCAATACCTTAATCCCACTTAATGTTATTAATGTTTTTTTACCCAAAAACTCATGATTTCAATTTTAATTTTATCAAACACAAAAAATAACATAGTGTTGAGAATCACACATCATGTAGAGTGAAACATGCTCTTTCAAATGCCGTCAATAAATTTTGTTTATGTTTGCCCCAGAAAGAATGACAAACATTTGAAGAGAACGTATTTTTTGGGAAGAAATATCAATAACTTTGAGTGGAGTTGATATATTGACAAGTTCTGCATCGCAAAATATTTGTATTGGTTATCTCTAAATGTTCTGTCTTTCTTTCTTTGTTTTTAAGAGGCTTTAAACTTTGCAGTTCATTCGCCTCTAATCTAAATGTCTTCCGAAGACAGTTTGTATGTAGAATGTTAGTTAGAGCAAAAAAAAAACAGTTTTTTTCATGGTGACCCTAACGTAACTTAGAAAAAAGGCGCTATATCAGTTATTTCAAGAGATAGAAAAAATCTTTGTTCTACAAAGATGTCTCAAATAACTAGGACTACAACATTGTCGAACTATGTTTACCTCTATCAATAAAGATAAGAATGTTAGATTTTTTTTTATTTGATCGACAATCTTGGTCACCCTATTTTTGATAACATAAAAATGAGCGCTCTATCGTATGTAACAACTTTTTCGAAGACAGTTTGTGTCAAGAGAATAACTGTCGAGCTCTAAATGCTAATTTCCACTTAAATACATCTCCTGGGCCATTGTGCAATGGCCTGTCGAGTTGGCATGAAATTTGTCTTTTCTTTTAATTTTAGTTATCAAATTTGAAAAGACATTAAGTATTTGAAAATTTATTCTCAAAAATCCCCATCTTGGCATGTAACGCGAATCTATGTTGTCTGTGGCGAGAGTAACGACTTGTGGCAAGAGACTCTATGCTTCACAGAGAATAAATCGTCCGGCCCGTGTATACCCAGAAGCATTCGATCCTAGAGGAGATATTGATTTCGTTATAAGATCAGTCGCGGGGAAAAATATTGCGCCCAAGGGTGAACAACGGTTTTCCGCACTCGTTTCGGTTGCTGTCTTTCATGATGCCCACCCAGAAATATCGAATTTGAGTTTTATGGAGCACGCTGCTCCGTGCCCTAGAGGATGTTTCCGATTTGCGGCGATAGCGAGAAGTACCTTTCTATTGCACAAATCTAATCAGATTTTTCGCCACTGACTCTGATTCGGTTTGTAATTGAAAAACTCTGATGGCGATATAATAAAGCACGGATCAAACTGAAGCAAGCTTGATTCCATTATTAGTATCGAGGAATGATCTTAAGATGAACGTTCATTTGCCACGAAGGAACGCATCCTATAAAAGTGTACATTCGTGTACCAGTAACAAAAGCTAATAAAATAATCAGTAAAAACTTTGGTCGAAAAATCGCTCATGAACAGCTCTGGAATTCTCAAATGTTTACAACATGCGAGCGAAACTTCCACCTTTCGTCGCTCGAGTTCGTGTTTCGGGTGGCGGAAAGTCGTTCGGCGGCTTCATGTTCTGGTTGAAAAACTTGTTCCGCCGGGCATCGAACAATCCATCGCTTCGAACCGTCAAATAAATTTTCCCAAACTCAATTCCAATCACGCTTGTCTGCGCTCGCTCTTGATTCTCCCGCCGGGAAGGGAAGTTTTTCTTCCGCTCCCCGCACCAACAAGGAACTTCTCACCCTCAGCCGTCCATGGAACGATCTTTTCCTATAATTGAATAATTGCCCTGGAACCTGGATAAGAAACTGAGCGGAGCTGCGAAGCACTCCAAGCGTGTAAGAAAAACGTCCAACACAAATCACCGCCATTGTTCCGGAGGAAGAAAACTTTCGATGGACTAGTTTTTCCACCGTTTTCGGTGGGGCGAGATGCTCGCGTTCCACACCTGTGAACAATGAACTTCGCCCAGGATTTACGAGGTTTCTTTCGCTGTGGTATCGTTTAAAAATATTACTGTCTCATGCTGTTAGTTAAAAGTTTTTCGATGCGTATCGAGTGAATAAAACTTCTCATGGGGGGTTTTTGTTCAAATTTGGCTTAGCCGGATGTTCATCATTTGCCACGGAAATTCACTTTAACCCTTTATAAGGCCGTGGACTCCAGGCAACTAATCGACTCCAACTTCAGAGAGCATCTTCCTTACACGAGGACGAATACATATTTACCTTTGATGAAAAATGAACTATTGAAACAGTTGAAAAAAAAGGTGGAAATATACACTCGACAAAAAAAATAGAAGAACAGAGTGCGAAGTCGGAAATTTTAAGTAATTTTTGACATACCTCGTGAAAAATCAACGCATATCGATAGGATGTACATCATTTTGAAGCTAACTTTCAGGTATCAGAATATTTTACATACATATTTTTATCTTAGTGTGTGTAGGTGTAGTGGGCAACAACATCGGAGAGAAATGAAAAATCAAATTTTCTCTGTTTTTTAGAAGATTTTCTGGACTAACACAATTTTTTGCTAACCAACTCGACAGCAAATCCAACTAACCTTATCAATCTCCAAATCCAACTAACCTTAGCTTTCATTTGGTTCCGGTAACGCGCCTGTAGGACCTTCCTATACAAAGGAGATATTTCAGTTTGAATGAAAAATAACCTCTTCGTCTCTGATGATGTATTATTCAATAAACAACCATCGCACCGCAAATCGAAAAGCAGTTTTGAAAACTCCAATAAATTTTGCACAAGAATAACGAAATTCTTGAAAATCTTGACGAAAAAAATGTATATACATTTTTTGCATCGATTTCGAAAAAGTACCAAAAACCGAATTTTTTTAGTGCTCTTAAACATCCACTACAATTCTGCAAATATCGCAGTAAGTTTTGATGTTTGCAGGCAAATTTTTAGCCTAGTGTATTCCTTAAACATCTGTGAACGTTTGATTTTGATTACGTTCAGCCGTGTTTTGTAGCCGATTTTTCAAAGTTTGATAGTACCAGAAGTACAAAATCCTACGTGACTCTCAGAACGAATGATTCGTAACTTTCGTTTTCATGCGTTTGTAGGTACGAGGATTGCAAGGAGTGATAATACTCACATGCATAAAGCCTGTCCACGTTAAATTTCGGACACCAAGATGATGCCAGTAAAACAAAAATTCACGTAATTCAACAAAACCGATTGTTTATTTCAGTAAAATAGACTTATATCTAAAACAAGGAAAGCTTACTTCGATGTTAATTACGTTGTCTGTAAAATTCACGAACTTTCTTGGGAACATCTGCCATTAGGTTCCGTACAGTATCCTCAGATATGCTGGCGGCGGCTCTTTTCTATCTCCTCTTGAAATCATTAATGCCATTCGCTTTCTTTTTAGTTTCGAATAGTTTTCGCTTAATCAGAGCCCAGTACTTTTCCACTGGGTGAAGTTCAGGACAGTTCGGTGGATTTGCTGTTTTTGGCACATATTTGACCTCATGTGCATTATACCATTCCAGGATGGATTTTGCATAGTGACAAGAGGCCAAATCTGGCCAAAACAACGCTGGAGAGTCGTGCCCTCTTGTGAACGGTAGTAACCGCTTCTGGAGACATTCCTTCTCGTAGACATCTTTGTTGATAGTGCCGGTAGAGACGAAAGATTTGGATTTTCGGCCACAACTGCATATGGCCTGCCAAACCAAGTACTTTTTGAGGAATTTGCTTCTTGGTCCGGAAACACTCGGCTACGGCATTCCTTCGCATTGCAGTATAAAAAGCGAGACCCGGAAGCTGTTTGAAGTCTTCGAGAACACAAGTTTCATCGTCCATTATGGTGCATGAACATTTTTGCAAAACTGGGTGTAGAACACCTTAGCTTAGCTTTTTGCAGTGAAATTTTGCTTATCATCACGATTAGGCGCCTTTTTTACTTTGTACGCCTTCAGTCCATACCTCTGCTTCACTTTTTGTACATATGATTTTTTCCAACCTTTCGAGCCACATTTTTAACTGAAAGTTTGGGATTCTTCTCAATAATGGCAATCACCTTTCGGTCCATCTGTCGGGAGCATACTTTTCGATTTGTTCCGCTTCCAACCTTTCGATCCACAGTTAACACGCTTTTTGGTAGGAAAGTGCTGACTGACTGGGACTGACAGTTATAAAATAATAAAATAAAAATATATACGGTTTGTTTTCGGATGTTTTACAAAATTTGACTACTTTCTAGTCGTATTGCTGACTATTTTCTATTAATACAATAAGCATCTTTGGGAACTGGGACCGACACTGATATTGTGCAAACGCTCTTGATGCGCGCAGAATGGAAAGCGGAGCAAAAAAAAAATCGGGGCTCAACGTGTTAAGCGCTGGTCAAACGATTTGCACACACTAAACACGGTACTCTTCGACAGTTTTAGCTTTTTGGCGAGATCGCGTGTTGGATTTTGCTGCCGTTCGCGCAAAATGCGTTTGCGTACTTCCACTTGATTCGACGCCATTTTACCAAACTGAAGAAGAATGTAAACACGTTGGACATCGAAATAAGGAGGAGGGTTTCAGCTGTTACATGAAATATTTCATTGTTTAGTGAAATATTTCATAAACTACACTGAAAGAAAAGTGTCCGAAATTTAACGTGGACAGGCTTTACATACGCATTTCCACACATATCCTCACCCACAAACTCATAAAAACGGAAGTTACGAATCGTTCGTACTGAGAGTCACGTAGGATTTTGTATTCCCAGATACATTTAGCAATCTTTGGTCAACCATCCTATACTTGCGCAAATGTCTGACTATTAAAACTGGATGAAGTTAAACAAAACATATTTTCTGGAGTTTTCTTTTATTCAATTATATCTTTTCCTTAGAACAAATACCAATAACGCCTAAGAATGCACAGTAGCAATATTACAGAGACACGCACAGTCTGTGAGTATACGATTTACGTTACGATTTTGCGCGCGAGGAAAGGAGGGTTAAGCAAAACATTGAAACAATATTCCAAGTGCGGCGGAAACATATTTTTTGTGGGTGGCAATATATTTGCCACGACCTCATAAAGGGTTAACAAAACGAATTCGTTTCTGTCTCTCTCTCCCATGTATTATTATGCATGCATCGATGTTTGAGTTCAACGTGGTTTGACATATGTACAGGTGAGCTAGATTTTTTTGTATCGTACACGAAAATTATTCACACTTATAAAATAGCGTGCAGTGTGTGTGCGCTATTTTGCTCGCTATTTACTAATACTAACGCGAGGACCTTTATAGCATACTTGATAAATGTCTGAGTTCGTTGGTTTGAGTTCACGATGGGTAGACAATAAACCTTCCATTGATGGGGTAACTACTTTTTTGCATCAGAAATCAAGTTTTCGTTCCTCTTTATACGGACGTAAAATAAGATTGCGTACGCGGGTATAAAATTAATAGGGGAAATCAGGGTAAAACCGACACCTTAAGGATCCCGGGACCTCCAATGTTTCTTCGACTTCAAATGGTTACAGAACTTCTCTTCAACTATTAATGAACCATTCTACAGTATCTGATGATGATTTTTTGAGTAGAACTTAAATTTTGATACAATACAAAAATTGATGATTTCAGGTGAAATAAATGGGAGTGCGGGTAAAACCGACACCGTTAGAGAAACGAATGTAAACTTGCTACAACAGTGTTTGCCAAATGATCCACTCATTGTAAAAATCGCTTTCGTTCGTTCAAATATGATCTTTCAGGAAACATTTCCCCCAGCGGTATTCTATTGTTGTTATGTGCTGCAAATCACGACACAAAAGAGAACGAGACAACTCTGCATCGGCTCGCACTTCATTGCACACCAGCATGCAAGCAAAGCTATCATATACGCTTTCGGTGCAGAAAGCTTATTTTCTTCTTTGCCTCTTTCTTTCTTTCTTTGTTTTTAAGAGGCTTTAAACTTTGCAGTTCATTCGCCTCTACATTCTATGCCTCTAACATACCGACCTCTCCATGCATCATGAAACAGCAGGATCGTACGGACAACGCAAAGCGAAAGATTCATATTCAGCTAATGTAGCAGATCCTGATTTTTAAGTCTCAGAGAGTGCAAACTATGTGATTATTTAGCTCGATAGAGGCTAAGGGAAGGGTAGTCAGATTATATTTTCCATTTTTAACGCCGCTATCCCTTGAAATGTGTATATTCATATAGACCGCATAGTTTTACTAGCAACACCGCTCCAGTGAGAAGCAAAAACTCTCGCGTTTTATCTCTTTTCCCATTCGCTGCTCTCCGCAAATGGTGACGTAATGATGACGTAATTTTTCTTGTATCATTTATTGCTTTGCACTTGTCTGTGCAGTGGGTTTCGCTATAGTAAAATGGGACGATATATGCGGTTCAAACTTGTATGCAGGCTTCGAAAATGGTATGCGATGTTTAATACAGATCGGATATGCAATCAACAGTCTTCGTTCCTCTCTTAGTTTAATCACTAAATATTACACAAGTGATTACTGACATTCATACAAGTATCTGAATGATCCTCTCATTTTTTTTTTTTTTTTTTATCCAAAATATATATTTTTATTAAGGCTCATATGGCGTCAACCTGACGGGGCCGGGAGTTCAATATTTCGACAATGTTTGCCTTATAACTATGTTAGTAATATGTAACCGATTACTCGCGGTTGGCTCGAGGTTAGTATTACAAGTGTTTTCGTAATTGTGATGTTGCTGTCTTCAATGATCTGTACCTGTGCCCGACACGGGATACTTCCTATTGGGATGCAGCTGACCATTAATCAGCAACGCCCCCCTAGTCTGTACCCCATATCTAGCGTGGTGCGTCCTCTCGAGGAATCCAGGATAGAATGGTCACTAGCCGGCGCAATCATCAGCTCGTGTAGAGCTGTCATGAGCGGTACAACCTTTGGCTTTTGTTGAATCATCAGTGGATTGCACAACCTTTGGCCCGTGTATCTGTAAAGAGTGTGTGTATGTATTGCCGCGACTAAGTAAAAGTTTATAGATCGAATAGGAGGGATACGAAACAGGGACACAACGAAGGAAAAATCATTAAACGTTGACATCGGCGTTCCTGAGGAACAGGTATAGATGAAGCAGAAGATCAGGATCACGGCTACCTAAGATATCCCGGACGGGGATATCCGATTGTCTGCCTTTTGCTCTCAGTGCTCTAGAGAGCTGAGATCCTCGAGAATGATCCTCTCATATTTGGTTATATGTTCGTGAGAGTTTACTTGCATGACACATTGTGTATCATTCGATTTTGATCGAAATCCAAACACTGTGCTGCAATAATTTCTATGTATCAAGAGGCTATCTATATACTATTTGGACGCTTCAAGAGGGGAGAGGGGGGGGTGTAGTTGCAAATTATATGTAATTGGATTGCTCAGATTTTGAATAGTAAAAAAGCAAACAAATTCAACTACAGTTGAATCCCACAGCTCTCTCCCCTGATGTAGTCTTAGGTTTGCGGAACGAATGTTCGAATTCAGGTCTAGAAATCTCAGTCAGCACTTATGTTTATGTCCCACCTTGGGTGAGCATCCACGGGAGATGTGCTGAAGAGCGTTAAAGCTCTGCCAGGCTTTTTGAATTGCATGCCCGATTCATCGTTGGTTTTGACTGAATATCAGTCCAGTTCTGTCGTTTTGTCTTCCAAATATAACATGCGGCATCTACAAAAAGTAAAGACACATTTTTCCTGTCAGTGGAACACAAACCCTGGTGTCGGTTTTACCCTGACTGAATGTGTCAGTGTTACTCCGAATATACTCGAAATTGCAAAACAAAGTTTTCGAGCATCGATAAGCAACAAAACACAAAACACGGTCTCACAAAATAAATTGAACAACGATCTAAGATGACTTAGGCTTACAGAAGTAGCGAGTTTTCCAATATTTTCCGGCCAAAACACTTAAATTCCACTAGCGAAATTTTACACGGCCTCCTACACGATAAACTCCTGTTTACTGACCGGTTCCGTTTTGTTGTTTGTTATAACAGTAAAGCGACTTCTGCAGCTGTAGGGTGAATCAAAACGTAAGAAATGACAGGTGTGTACAGGGAACATCGGAAAGTTTGCAAAAAATTGCTTCTAACTGGAAAAATCAGGGGATGTCGGTTTTACCCTGATTTCCCCTATCAGGGGGAAATGGAAGTGTGGATTGAAGTCAGTTGAATGAAGAGGCATATTTGTATTCATGAGTCGCGTCAGTTAAAATAACCACTGACTGGACTAGTTCATCAGTCATCCCCGCTAGTCAACGCTAGTTAATTCATTTTCTAGTCAAGTAACTTTTTGTTGGCGGCGACTGCCGAAGCAGTTCTAGTCGAAGCGAAGCTACTGAGAGTACAGTCGGTCTTCATTTTTCACCTTCGAAGATTTCGGGCCCTGGTCAGAAGTATGGAATGTAGATCACCCAACAATCTTTAGGATGTAAACACTCCTACTAAATTTCAGCATTATAGCTTGACATTTGTGATAGTTTTTCCTGTCTTGAAGACATCTGGCTCAAGGCATGTTTCTGATTTTACACAGTTTGGATATAGAGTTCTAATGATATAGATATGAGTTCTAAAAAACTCTTACTCAAAAATTTCTGTATGCACCTTTTGACGTAAAGATGTTGCTTCGCTTGCAACACATGTTTTGGCGAACTTCTAGAGCTTTTGGGTCTTGATCACTGACCCAGCCTCGTTCCATAGCGCGGTGTATAGTTCGAGAGCATGGAGCTGATTGGAGTCACCTTTGGCACTGGTTTCATAATCCATCACCACACCCCATCACCACTTTCGATTGAAGAATAAATTTCGAGCTAAGCATGAGATTTTTTTTGGAAAGTTATTCGATGGCTATTCGCATATAAAATTTTGATTAATTGTGAAACAATAACCATTTCTACTACAGTTAAGTATTATGTTTTGGAAGTATTGAAAATATATCTCCTACTAAACGGTTCACAGCTTTCAAAAATATTCGCAATAGTTGTCAAGATATTACTAATAGTAACTTTCTCAGTTTTTGATCCAATCTCAAATAAATCTCAGAGAATTTCCGATTCGATTGGTATGCACATCATTAGAATTCGCTCACTGTGAAAACAGATATTAACGTTAACCTTATTTCATGAAAAAGTAATCAGTTTTCTGATTTGGCACCCTTTCTAAAAGACGTAGTTCTACGTCGAAATTCTAGTTTTTCGATTTTCCAGATCGATGCCCTCCTTAATTTAAATTTAAATAATTTTCTAATAGTTTGTTGTTTATTTTTTATATAAGTCAATCGATAGTTCAACAATTTTGTCGAATATCAAATTTCTTATTAGATAGCTGACTTTCGAACAATATTTAAAAAAAAAATTGGGCTGGACACAACCGCATTGTTAACGAAGGACGTATTAACGTATTAATACTACGTTTATTTTTTTCGGTTTTTTTTGGATAGTAACATAATTTTAAAAGCTACTTTTGAGTGAGAATTTTCGACGGATGCTTTTAAGGGTTTTTTTACGATATGGTAGTCTTCAATGAGCCAATTATCATACTTTCAAATAAACTGCCAGCCTTAACATACGCTGTTCGCTGGCTAGAGCCGATACTGGAATAGAAATCAGAAAATAACTTCTTTTGTTTTGTACTGCCGCACGGCAAATTATGCCTCGCCGCTACGTTACTTGTTCGTTTTAGTTTGCGCTGCTGAGGGAGTATAAATTTGAAGGGTCAATGAACGAAACAGAACGAGGATTGTCGATTAGATTAAGCTTGGATTTTTCAATTATTCAATAGTTTCTTACAAAAAATATTTTTTTTTTCTTAGTGGTAACAGGTGCTTAGAAATATTTCTGATGGATTGATGAGAACACGGTTCCGGAAGCATCAGGCAGAATAAAGTTCTGCGATCTGTCAAGCAGTGCCCGGAACATTGTTTGTAATAACTTTATAGCCCTGTAAGATCGCCACTCAAGCTATCATAATCTGATTTACGCGGGTATACCCTTTCGATCTACTGCTGATTTAGTTTAATTTCATTTATTGCATTTTCACATAACCAAACAACATACTCGATATAATGACATCCTCTGGACCACAATTACACAAATTGTTAGTAGTGAAACCTACACGATAAAAACATGAATTGAGCACAAATTGATTGGACAACATACAGGGTTTTCCATTTCGGGCTTCCGAAAGTATACAGCCCTGCGCTGACAACCGTTTGACATACCTGTCAACCAAAGCGTCATATCTCTAGTTGGATGTCCGCCATTTTACAATATGGATCGTTTTAGCATCGCACAACGTGTTAATTTTGTTAAATTATACTATAAAAATGATGAAAAACCGGCAAATGTTTTCCGAGCGTTACGGACGGATTTTGGTCGTCATGGACGGCCTACACGATCGCTAATGTAGTGCGTAAATTCGAACAAACTGGATCCGTAGCGGATATTGTGAAACCTGTGCATCATCGTAATGTGCGTTCGGCCGAAAATATTGCTGCTGTTGCTGCCAGTGTGGAGGATGACCCGAATGTTTCGATTCCACGGCGTGCTCAGCAATTGGGCTTGTCAAACACATCATTGTGGCGAATTTTGCATTTGGACTTGCACCTACATCCATATAAAGTCTAACTGGTACAAAAATTAGAGCGTGGTGACCATGGAATGCGTCGGACATACGTCGATTGGGTGAACGAACAACAGCAGCAAAATGCTGAATTTTCGCATCAAATTTTCTTCAGCGATGAGGCACATTTCGGTGGCTATGTGAACACCCAAAATTTCCGTATATGGGGCTCAGAAATTCCACACGTGATTGTTGAGTGGCCATTGCATCCGCCAAAAGTCACTGTTTGGTGCGCATTATGGTCTGGCGAAGTCATCGGGCCGTATTTCTTTGAAAATGATAAGGACGGCGAGACGGTAACTGTGAATGGTGAGCGCTATGGTCGCATGTTAACCGATTTTTTTTTTGCCACAAATAGAAGATATGGATACGGATGACATGTGGTTTCGGCAGGACGGCGCCACGTGCCACACAACACGACCGAACATGACCATATTGCGAACGAAATTTGAGGGACGCATAATTTCGCGTTTTGGTGATGCCAATTGGCCTTCCAGATCATGCGATTTGAACCCGCTAGACTTTTTTTTTGTGGGTTTATGCGAAAGACCGTGTCTATGCCAACTCTCCGCAAACTCTTGAACATTTGAAAGGCAACATTCATGAAGTTATGACCGAGATACCGCCCCATATGTGCCGAAAAGTCATTGAAAATTACCTGTTCCGGATCAAGGTGTGCGAGGAAGCCCTAGGTGGACATTTGAATGATGTTGTATTTCTAACATAATGGCATAAACCAAACTTTAATTTGAAATAAAAGTTTCATCGAAATTCGAATTCTAAGTGTGTTTTATTTCAATTTACTTTCGGAATTTAAAGTTGGAAAACCCTGTACAATATAATATAAAATTAATGCCTTTTATCGGTAAATGGAGAATAATTCATTTTACGCATCAACTCACATTATGAGCTAACGCCCGAATTTAGGCAAAAATATTTCTCGTAACGTCGGGGAGGAAGCGAGTGGATAGTGCAATCGAAAGAAAACATACCCAATTAAATCGTCAAATTGTTAACTTTTTTTACTATACTCACTGTTCATGTTTCAAGCAAAAATTCTGGATAAATTTCCTGTCTAATGATAATGACACAACATATGTCGCAATAACCATTTTGACTAATATGCGTTTGAAAACTCTTAATAAATCGTTACATTTTTCGTAGAGTGAGACATAGTTCTATGTCAAAATTCGTGAAACTTGTGAAAATTGTAATTTTTGGCGACCTCCAGCGTGCATACCAGGTATGTAAACATGTAATCAGAATTTCACAACAAATTGTTTTGACATTTGAAAAGGGATTCAAACACAAAACACAACAAGTTTTCCTTCTGCATCATAGGTTTGAAGAGCTTTGAGCATGTCTACTTTTGTGCTTGTAGAAAGGTGCTGCAGAACCGTATCACGGAGAGCAACTACGAATTGTACAGTCTACTCAAGCTCAAGCTCAAGCTGTAGAAAGCTGCTGCAGAATCGCATTGTATGCATGTCGAAGCTTGCGGTGAACTTGGAAAATCGCAGTGCTTTTAGTGGTTCAAAAAATCAAAAATTGTAATTTTGACATAAGAAACGAAGAGCGTGAAATACCTCCGTTAAAGTTCCAAAACAATCAACTGCAAGTACTTTTGAATGTTGAGGACTATTAAACGAAGCAAGAACTCGCGTATCAGTTGAATATGACTCAAAAACCCATCTGTGTTCGTTTGAAGGTCATGAGAAGGATCCAGGAGATCGGAACATGGGATCCTCCTAAGCTGACCGAAAGACAGCAGGAAAACCCACAAATCACATGTTAAATGCTACTCTCCTGGTTCAAAAGAAAGTTATACCTCCATTGAATTGAGAATAGCAATGAAAATTAGATTAATTTCGAGGATCCTAAGCGTCAAAGATCTTGGGAACCATCAACATCGGTTACCAAGCCCGATCGCCAAATAGAAACGTCATTTGGTTGAGAAGTTCAGTCACATGCGGCTTTTTCACCAGACATTGCTCTATTCTGGAAGGGAACGCCTATTTGTATCGATGGGACATGCACTTGCTGAGCAGCGGAAAAAATAGATTGATGAATGGTTAGCCTCTAAAGATAAACAATTCTTTCGGTGTGGTATCCACAAAAAATCAGAGAATAGCTATCTAGGGAGAATATTTGAAATAATGTGAAGTTGTTCATTTTAATACAATAAATGTGCGTTTTCTCTAAAAAATCACAATTTACGTAATAAAGTTATGGCTTGCAGCTAAAGTGGAACCTAAACGGATGATAAACATTCGCTGTATCTCATATCTCCTCTGGGAAACAGTTTTTTTTTTGTTTTTGCTTTCATTTTTTCGCCCTTATTCGATTGGTTCACTACGTCATTTGTTTTGTCTGATCGCTACAAACAAGTGAACATTCACCCTGAATAGCATTAAAGCCTTTTCCAGCGAAACCAAGTTCTGACTCAGGTTGGCGAGTGGGGAGAAAACACATAAATTACTCCCTCGCGAATGTGCTACATCCTGCAACACGTGATGTGGGAGTATTGTCTTATGCTTTGGAATTCGTGAGAATCGTGGCGGCTGGGAAATTAACTCAGCATGTGAAATAAGCTGTGCTAGCTTCTGTTTCGCTTAAATTCGTATAGAAAATAAAAGTTTTCATTGATACCACGATTCACACTGCTACACGCGATATTCTCTTAGTCGCGAAATGATCAGAAAAAACACTTGGAGAAATGAAGAAAACAACATTCATTATTCGTGAGGTAATTGGGTTCCGCAGAAAGCTGGAAAAAAAAACTGACAGTCTGGCAAAACAGAATCGTAACGGTGAGCAAATTTGAGACACACACAAATTCGTTACATTATAATTCGGGCGCAGGTGTACAAAGTGTCTGAGTGATAATGAAATATAAGCAAGGTCTGCCTCTTATGTCTTTGTATCCATAAAGACGCATGTTTGCCATTCCACAAGTGGTACAATATTGCTTCGTGTTAATTTGTCTTTTCAAGGTAGTATCTCCTACGATTGTTCCACTTTAAAGTGGCATCTAAAAGAAATTTTTACAAGAGTTCCCCAGAGCTCTCTAGAATCATGGATGGTTAAAAAAAATGAGTGGGTTATATCTATGATATAACCGCAAGGTTCACGTGGAACTACCTTAGCTTAGCAATCATTCGTTTGTATTGATTAAATTCTTGATTGAATGAAACAGTTTCCAAATTCAATTGAGTTCAATATATTTGCTCTGTGAGTGAAAAAAATGAACAAATGCCGTGTAAAGTCAATTCATTTATTGTGATTGATTGTTCTTCGTTACAAGTAAATTTAATGACGGACCTTTTACGTTTGGTATGATGACTAGAACAAAATATATGTACGGAAGAATTATCAAACGTTTGATGAACCAGCCTAAGGCTGAAAATCTTTCCAATAAAGACAAAAAAAAATTATCAAACGATTATTTAATTTTACATTTCCCTCTGAAGTTTACATCCCAAAAGTGTACATACTTCTCGAATCTCGAATTTGCTTGAAACTGGGAAGTTCATTCGCTTCTAGTGGCTGCACGATTTTCCCAGGTTCCTAAGTTTAGAAGATCATGTTAGGACAGACATATTCCACTCTGCACAAAGGCAAGCGAGGACAAAAGTACTCGCAGTTTGCATTTATTTGCAGAGCCGATTTCCCCAGAAACCTCGGTTTTGAAGTCTGTGTTAGGGAAACACATTTCAATCGGAACAAAAATACCCCCGATTTGTATGAATTCGCAATGCCGATTTCCCCACGCTTCATGGATTTGAAGTCTGTGTTAGGGAAACACATTCCAGTCGGAACAAAAATACCCCCGACTTGCATGAATTTGAAATACCGATTTCTTCAGGCACCTTGGTTTAGAAATCTCTATTAGGGAACACATTTCGGTGGGAACAAAAGCTCCCCCTACTTTCTTGTGTTCTTTTTCTTCTTTTTGGCTTTAAGAGGGTTTAAACTTTTCAGTTCACTCGCCTCTAGGCTCTTTCGTGTGTTTGCAATGCCGATTTCGCTGCTTGGTTTTAAAGTCTGTGTTAGGGAACATTTTTCGATGAGAACAAAAGTCCTCCTACTTTCATGTATTTGCAATGCCGATTTCCCCAAGGCTGCTTGGTTTAGATGGCTGTGTTAGGGAAACCGTAAATCGGGCCAATCAAAACGATGCAGTTAGGGCGTTTAGATAACGCCTAATATTTTACAGTTATTCAATTGTTTATCTAATGAAAAACAACATTTTGTTAGTTGCGATAGATGCGTAGAAATATTCCCTATCAAGTGATGCAAACATCTCTCCTATCCAGTACGAAATGTTCGAGCTATAAGCATTCGAAATCTTTCATTTTTTCCTGCATGTTCTGTGTTTAGGTTTTCATTTTACCCTCCATATATTCCGGTTAGACGTAGTCCCACGTAAAAAATGGGTGGGTTATATTTATGATATAACCGCAAGGTTGACGTGGGACCACCTTAGCTTAGTAATAATTTATTTGTAGTTATTAAACTTTTGATTGAATGAAACAATTTCCGAATTCAATTGAATTCAATATAGGGTAGAAGTACCTATCATCGCAATAGTACCTATTACGATAATACGAGTGAGTTTTTTACTAGTTTAGAAAGCATATCTTATTTTTAAAGGCTCTAATATGATTTTTAAACATCAGAAATCTCTCCTTTGTCGATTTTGGTACTTGATTCCATGCGAAACATTGTTCTTTTGTTGAAAAATTTAGTTTGAAAATAGTGTTTCCCATTGATGCTTGCTTCTTAGCATTTTGCTAAGGAATATGCGGTCAAAATAAAGAGATTTTTATGCTGTGAAGTGGCTATTTTGATGCAAACACAGTGTAGACGCATACATTACAACCTTCTTGATGTTGTGATTAGACTAATTTATACGATTTTATCGAAATAAACATGTTTTTTTGTATTACCATGATTGGTACAATTATTCATCCATGTGCATATTATCGTAATACCGAAAGCTGCTCTGTTCCTACTATGGTTGTACGGAATCGCTGCAAAGCTGAAAAGCAGAGACGCTATGTTTCTATTTTGGTTGTAGGAAAATCTAACGTTTTCACGCTGTGCAATTGCAATTGCATTTTTGTATTAGGCACTCACCATAATTGGTACAATTTTACATCTCATCCATAATCGTAGCATGCGCAAGTTGCATTGTTTTGATTATCGTAACATATGAAACATAATGATTTTTCGCGGTCGGTTTTGGTCACAGTGCATTGTTTTTTTCAACTTTGTGAATAACGGATTCATTTTCAAAGCTTCAGGTAATTATAAATATTGTATGGTTATACAGTAGAATCCCGATTATCTCGGAATGCTCTATAGAATTACTATGGAACTCACTTTCGTGAATGATCAGGGTTCTACTGTACATCTAGAAATAATTATCAACGATTATCATACGTTTTGCAGTATGTCACCCCGACGATAGGAAGTTTCACGTGAGAAATACTCCGAGGAAACGATTTCACGATGCATTCAGGCTATCAACTCCGGAATGAAAATTTACACTAGCTGTAAAAAAATTGGGATTCCATTGTCCACTATCTACTATCGGATTGGAGGACGTTGGAAGAACAAATTCAAACCAGGGCCTATCAAGAGAAGAGGAGCAAAGAATTGTTGGCTGGTTGAAAAGAATGCAGGATCGAGGTTTTCCAGTTTCCCGACATGCTCTGCTCTTCAAAGTAAGTGAATATTTGTCATCAAACCCACGGATCTCACCGTTCCGTAATAATCGACCAGGTGCGTAAAACTTTTGAAAGGCTTGAAATCTAAACAATCATGCTGAATGTTATACACAATTCCAGGACGAAAGTGGTTAACTGGTTTTATGCGACGCAATCCCGGATTTTCGTTCCGTACTCCAGAAGCAGTATCCGCGGCAAGTAGCCGTGTGAGCGAACAAGATCTTCGCAGATGGTTCAAGATGGTAGACGAGTATGCGACTGCAAACCTGATACGTGTAATTTTGGAGGACCCCTCAAGAGTTTATAACGGGGACGAAACAAGTTTTTATTTTCACCCCAAAACAAAGGAGGTCATTGCCCTCACTGGATCCCGCAAAGTTTACGAAGTAGAGCAAGCTCCCGGGAAACAAAACATCACCGTAATGTTCGCCTTTGGAGCGTCTGGAGTTGTAGTACCACCACACATGATACTCCCTGGGCAACGCATCCGAAAGGAAGTTGCTCAAGGTTTTCCTGCGAACTGGGGTCTTGGTCAGAGTGACCGAGGTTGGATGGATACTCACAATTTTCGTGAGTATATTGTGAAAATATTCCATCCATTCCTCGTAGAACAAGGCGTATTGTTCCCAGTGATTTTCTTCGTCGACGGACATGCATCACACAAAACACTAGAAGTCGCCGATGTATGCCAGTCACTAGGAATTGTGCTGATTTCGTTATATCCAAACACCACTCACATCACACAACCTGCGGATGTAGCAGTGTTTCGCCCTTTAAAGAACGAATGGAGAAAATCAGTTGAAGAGTGGAGATATGAACATCAAGGATCTTCACTTACAATGGTGCATTTTGGAAGCGTCCTGGCAAAGGCGGTTAAAAATGGAATAATACCCGAAACAATAAAAAATGGATTCCGTGTATGTGGAATATATCCTTTTGATCCGAATGCTGTGGATTATTCCAAGTGTATTGCGAAGGCAACATCTACAAAGGATACATCGGCAATGTCTGTGGAAACACCTAAAGAAACTATGTTAACAAATCTACCAGAAACACTGAAAACCCAGGAAATCTCATATCCTACGGATCAGAACTGTGATGCGGAACCGAATGTTAGCATCAGTATGGATAGAATTATAGAAGCGTACGACTTGACAGGAGCCCACACAATTGCCAAAATCGTTAATCTGTTATGTTAATCTGCTCACGCGGGAGGAAAGAATTATTCGATATTTTTATCGAGAGTTTGTCCGTCCCCATATTAAATTCCACGGTCTGTCGTCATCGACAGAAAATGGTACTTCATCTTTCATGCAAGTTGAACGTGATCGTGATACTGATGCTGTCGAAGAATATGTTTTCGGATCTCCGAAGCCTATGGACATTGACATCAACGACTGCGAAATTATTAACGTTGATGACATCAGCACTTGTTGCAGTATGGTAGCAGAGTCCACTTCCGGTCAGCCAATAGAGAATCCTTTGGAAAAATCTAACGATATCAGGTTTGGTCGGTACATATTCGTCATCAAATGATGCGTATTTTGCTATAAGTGAATGTGTTTGGTTTCAGCAGACAACGAAGAAAGCATTTATCTGAGAGAACTGGCTACCACAGGAACAGAGACGGATGATTTGGCTCAATTCAAAAATAGTAAGTTTGTAGTAAGCTAGTATGGACGAAATGACAATTTTTGCAGACACCGCAACTACGTTAGAAAATTTCAACCAATTCTTACAGCTGGACAACGACTAGATGAAATTCGTAAGGAAGAAGAAGTTAAAATGGGAAAAGAGCAACAAAAGAAAAAATGGGGAGGTTATATCTATGATATAACGCAAGGTTGACGTGGGACTACCTTAGCTTAGCAATCATTAGTTTGTATTGATTAAAATTTTGATTGAATGAAACAATTTCCGAATTCAATTGAATTCAATATATTTGCTTTGTGAGTAAAAGATTGTATAATGCCATGTAAGGTCAATTCATGCAATAGATTATGTTCTTCATTACAAGTAAATTTAATGACGGTCCTTTTACATTTGGTATGATGACATCTTGGTTTTGATGTCTATGTTAAGCATTTCAGTCAGAACAAAAATGACCCCGATTTGCATGTATTTGCAACGCCGATTTCCCCACACACCTCGGTTTAGAAGTTTTTATTAGGCAAACACATTTCAGTCGGAACAAAAATACCCCTGACCTGCATAAATATGCAATGCCAATTTCCTCAGACACCATGATTCTGAAGTCTGTGTTAGGGAAACACATTTCAGTCGGAACAAAAATACCCCCGACTTTCATGTATTTACAATGTTGATTTTCCTAAGGCTGCTATGTTATGATGGCTGTGTTGGGGAAACCGTAAATCGGACCAATCAAAACGAGGTAGTTAGGGCGTTTAGATAACGTTCAACATTTTATAGTTATTCGATTGTTTATCTAACAAAAATTAAAATATTATATTTATTGCGATAGAAGCGTTGAAATATTCCGTATCAATTGATGCAAACATCTTTCCGATCCAGTAAGAAATGTTCGAGTTATAAGCATTCGAAATCTTGCATTTTTTCCTGCATGTTCTATGTTTAGGTTTTCATTTTACCCCCCATATACTCCGGTTAGACGTAGTCCCACGTCAAAAGAAAGACATTGGAACGTCAGGAGGCGAAAATTCAGCGGGAAGAAGCAAAAAAAGCTAGGCTTGAAGAGCGTGAGCGTAAGAAAAAAGAGCTAAACAGAAAAAAAATCTAATCCAAAGCTAAAAAACAAGCGTGTTACGATCAGAAACTGAAAATTTTTCACTCCATACACAAATTAATGCATTTATGCATGACTGTACGAATATATTAATAAATTAATAGAGTACGTTGTCTGGCGACGGCGTTGTCTTTTAACAAAATTAATTTTTATTCTATTCTCCCAATCAGATATCTGAAAGCCTCGAAAAACGACACAAAAAAAAACATATTTGAAATTGTTATTTAATTTAAAATCAAGTTACATATGATCCTTGTTAACGTGCAAAGAAACTTACTGAAAATGTAAGCCTCCATCGTTAGGTGTTCAAAGAAGTCATCATCATTATTTAGAATTTCAAAGAATTTTCGCGTTCAAAACAAGGAAGTGTTTCTGAAAATGTGTGATGATCTGAACTTCTTCACAAATACATGAAAACTAAAGTTGCGTATTGTTCATTCCAAGGATACGAATAGCACTTCAATCTTCTGGTAAAATTTGTACTACATCTCAAAACATAAAATTTAATGCTTCAAAATGACGTATATCTCATTTATTTTTCACGAAGTTACAACATTTCTAAAATTACTTAAAATTTCGGCTTCGCGCTTTGTTCCCATAATTTGTTGTCGAGTGTAGAATTAACAACACAGTATTGCATACTAGGAATAAGATTTAGAGGCAAAGTTTCAATTAAAAATTATTATTGACGTATTATTTCAATCCTATTAACATTTTTTCCATGTGACATCGACTATTACCATAATAGGTACATTTATTACGAAACTACAGGAACACTATCACCGTAATGGGTACATGGAAGTGACATTTTCAAACATGTTTTTACCCAATTTATTCGAATAATCATGGAAATATCAGTGAGAATCTTCAAGAACAGAGTTCAAACTGCTAGAAAAAGTATACTTTTGTATACTTTTGATCTAAAATAGAGTATTTATTCGCCATTTTCTGCAAATTGGTGACATATGTCCTCCATAATTGGTACACTTACCCTATTTGCGTTGTGAGACCGTGTTAGGGAAACGCACTCCAGTCTACACGAAGGCAAGCGAGTACAAAAGTATTCACAGTGTGCATGTATTTGCAATGCCGATTTCCCCAGACACCTTGGTTTAGAAGTCTTTATAGGTAAACAGATTTCAGTCGGAACAAAAATACTCCCGACCTGCATGAACTTGCAATCCCAATTTCCCTAGACAACTTGGTTCTGAAGCCTGTGTTGAGGAAACATTTTTTAGTCGGAACAAAAATGCCCCCGATTTGCATGAATTTGCAATGCCAATTTTCCCAAGCTCCTTGGATTTGAAGTCTGTGTTAAGGAAACACATTTCAGTTGAACCAAAAATGCCCCGACTTGCATGTATTTGCAATGCCAACTTCCCCACGCTCCTTGGATTTGAAGTCTGTGTTAGGGAAACACATTTCGGTGGGAACAAAAGCTTCCCCTATTTTCATGTATTTGCAATGTCGATTTCTTTTCTCTGTCGGTGTGCTTGGTTTTGAAGTCCGTGTTGGAGAAACCGTAAAGCGGGCCAATCAAAACGAGGCAGCTAGGGTGTTCAGATAACGCTTAACATTTTACAGTTATTCAATTATTTTACTAATGAAAAATAACATTTTGTTAATTGTGATAGATGCGTAGAAATATTCCCTATCAATTGATGCAAACATCTTTCCGATCCAGTAGAAAATGTTCGAGTTATAAGCACTCGAAATCTTGCATTTTTTCCTGCGTGTTCAGTGTTTATGTTTTCATATTACCCCCATATACTCCGGTTAGACGTAGTCCCACGTCAAAAAAAAAGACGGGTGGGTAATGTCAGGGACATAACCAGAGTGACGTAGGATTATACAAAGGGGACAGCTTTTGTTAAATATATATTTTAAATATATTGTTTTATTTTCTTCTCCTACGTGAATACCTACCTATCTACCTGAAAAATGGATTAGTTCACTGTTTACTCTTTATGAATATGTTGATGGTTCTGAAAAGAACCTTCGGTGTTATGTTTTTGTTATCACTCGATATTCCCATCTTGTTCGGTTAAACCTTCCTGTTTAGCTATTGCGTTTGCCACTCGTCACAGCTTTCAAAATTGGAAAATTTCTTCCCATCCAGCTTGTGACATGTTCAGTAAATAACAATTTAATGCGACGTGCCGGAGAAACACTTTGCCACTCACTGAAACTAATTGTTGCCTTGATGAGCGCCGAACCGAAGCTGCTCTGTTCTTGATGCGGGTTTTCTGATTGTCGTGAGCAGCTTTGCAAGCCAACTCGAGCACTCCGACGGCCGAAACTCTATAATCGCTGTTAGGTATACTGGTGCTCCGGCACCAATCCGTTCGTCCTAGTTACCCTTGCGGAGCAATCAGTGAATGCGACCAATAGGGAACTGGAGACCTGCACGGTTCGAGTGAGACTTTGCCTTTCCCTTAACTTGTCCTCCTTTGTTACGTCCACGATGCCGATGCCGTACAACCACGCGGGTTTACGGTTTGAAAGATAATAAGATATTTTTTTGGGGTCCGCGTGTTTTATACTCTAGCGGTACACACTCACAGGATAGAGACAAATCGGCAGACTCAGCCAGAGGGGCGAGTCCAACGAGACGAACGAATGAGCGTTAAAAGGCAGCGATGGCAAAAAAATACATTCATTACGATTTGTTCGCTCGTTGGATTCACATGCAGGCTAAAAAGGGTCCTTTTCAGGATCACAAAATTATCTTCAATCTAAAGAGTTTATTGTTTTGTTATCACTCGATATCCCCATCTTGTTCGGCTAAACCTTTCTGTTTAGCGATTGCATTTGCCACTCGCCACAGCTTTCACAGTTGGAAAATTTCTTCCCATCCAGCTTGTGACATATTTTACAATAAATTACATTCAATGGCACGTCGCATTACCACCACTCAGTATCGGATTGGAGGTAATTTTAACCTGTAATTGAACATTTACGATGACAGTGGTACAGTGTCGACTTTCAATGTGGGGTCATAATTTGGACCCCGAACTCTATGTTTACAAAAATGTCCAACTAAATATGTCGCATTACAGGTCCGTCCAATTAGCTAAATGTCGAGATAAGTGTAAATTACTGTACGTTCAATCTACAAGCAATTTAAGAATTGGTGAAAATCAAACTGGCAAACAAATTATGAAAAAATCAATTTGTGTTTTATTATTATTTTGGATATTGTTTTAGAAAGCATTGAACTGTTTTTCCTAAACTCTTTTTTGGAAGGTTTAATGGCCCTGAAAAGCGCTTTGTTTTATGGAATGGTTCCAATTTAGAAAACTTAGTACTCGTGGTTTTGAAAAAAACCATTTCGAACGCCCTCGATGCCGCCTTGTTCTTGGTTTGCCATTGAAGCAGTTTGTATAAAGAACAAACTTTTTTCTTCTGCTACCTGCTGCCGTTTTGCGATTGCGTTTGCGTCTGCCTGTTGTTGTCTTGATGTCCACCGAACCAAAGCGCGAGCAGTTTTGCCAGCCAACTCGATCACTTCTGCAGCCGAAGCTCTATAACGGCGGCTAGGTGGACTGGTGCACTGGTACTAACGTGCTCGGCCTAGCTACCCTTGCGGGGAGCTCCAGATCAACACGGTTCGAGCGGGATTTTGCCTTTCCCTTCACTTTTCCTCCTTTACCATGTCCGGACATGGCTGCTTGGGTTGGTTTGTTGATGTGTTGTGATGCGAACCGATGTGGTGTACGGTTTGAATGAGAATGATCGTTACGGCAGCGGAGCGGGGATTTTTAAGCTGACTGGCTGGCTCGAGAATTACGCATGTGTGAGACTGCGACCAATGTTTCGTTCATTTTTTTTTCTTTTTCCTTTCCAATCGTGCTTCATTCTATTTCGCTGCTGCTCTGGTTGCCCGTTTTGGTCGGTACGATTTGAGGAGCACAAAATGGACCAATAAAAAATGGGCACATAGTGCATTTTGACAGTGCTTGATATTTCACAATTATTCAATTATTTATCTCAAGAAAAATGAAATGTTATTCGTTATGATAGATGCGTAGATATATTTCCTATCAATTGATGCAAAAACCTTTGCGATCTATTGAGAAATGCTCGAGTTATAAGCGTTCCAAATCTTGCATTTTTTCCTACTTGTTCAGTGCCTAGATTTCCATTTCACCCCCTATATCTTCCGGTTAGACGTAGTCCTACGTCAAAATGTTATAAATGTAAATTTGTTGTAAAATCGAACAAACGAACAAAATAATGCATCAGGATAGAAATGACATTATTTCAAAGACTATTTGCAAAGGTTTGTGACTGGCAGCCATAAATGGTTTATGAGGTACCAACTCTCCTCTCCGCTTATAACTTGTGATCGTACCTACATCCGTCTGGGAATACTGGCGCTTACATCCTTCCTCTGGCCGTGACAGTAGCGAACGGATGCATCCCATTCCTATGATTCATGGGACTCAAAACAGCATTATTTGAGGGTCATATATATTCACAACTTACTTCGTCTGTCGAAAAGACCAACTTTTGAGCGTTAACAATTTCAACCAGAGACCAGTGGAACCGATACACCCAGAAGAATTTGATAATGTTGCCTTGTTTATGGTTCCCCATTCCCCACTGTCACAGAAACTTTTCTGGTTTGATACACTGCAGGAGCAGTAGCTACAACTGAACTGAAAAGTTTATCTTCAGTTTGCACTCTCGGTCAAAGTGCCACGTGTCTCAACTCTGGACCGGTCATCCTTTTGTGTTTTGATCTCGGCGAGAGCATCGCTCTCCGGAAGGTTAATTAATTTGTTCGCTCTAATCGTTTCGCAATTAAGTATGTTGTCCTTGAAAGTTGCCCTGTTTTGAATTCAAACAGCGCATCAATACAAATTGGTTAGCTTTATAACCCTATCAGGAGGTGGCAATTATTCACTTCACGTCCCATAATGGGAACAGATTGTCAATTTGCGCGGGGTAGCAGACTTTAAGTGATTGCAGTGAAGATGGTACCGTCTGTCACATCGCTTATCGCTTTTCATTTTTCCGCTTCAAAGTAAAATCGACCAGCACATACACACATACGAAGAATTCAGAGTATGCGAAAGGAGGCTAAAATTACGCATGCAAGCGAAGCTGGGTATGAAATTTTCACGCTCTCATCAAAAAGTGGGCCGCCAGAATTTTCCACTCGGTGTTTACCGTTCGCAAGCAATATCCGCGCGCACTCTGTGGACGAGAACGCGAAGTGGCGGGGGAGTTGTGGAAAATTTTCATCATGCCCAATTTTCCCCCATGTAATGGCCTGCGAGGGAAATCTTTGATACCGGCTAATTTCTGCCGTTCGTTCTGAACACCTTCCGACTTGTGATAGCGAGCTAGAAATGACTGACACGCGTATTACGGTTGTTGTGCGATCGCTCGTGGAGAGCCACCTGTCTGCGCTGTGAAACTGGGAAATTACGTACAGCTGCCACAACCGTCATCTGTGTTTGGCTTTATTTTTGCACTTACAACATACAACTTTTGTTGGTGATATATATATATATATATATATATATATATATATATATATATATATATATATATATGTATATATATATATATATATATATATATATATATATATATATATATATATATATATATATATATATATATATATATATATATATATATATATATATCAGAGGACTTATTACGTTCATTTTTTTCAGTGCAAACTTTTGCGGTGTAAGCCACGGTAATGTATAGCGGGTGTCCAAATTGAAAAGAAAAATCAAAGTAAAAGTATTCTACATTTTCACTTTTTTTATATAAGACACCTTCATTCATTCGTATCTATCAAACAATGATTTTAACAGTTTTTTTTTCTATAATTAGGGTAAATGATCTTGGTTTGTCCAGTCGAAAATATGATCATGGTTTGCCCACTTTTTTGAATGCTCTTATTCAGCGCTCCTGTGTCAAATAAGGCCTTCGAATGTTTCGAAACATATAAATGAAATTGCCTTTTACATGATTTATAGTAGTTTGATAGTATACTTTTACGAAATCACATGTTTTAAAGGATTATAAAATACACCTTCTATTTGTGTCAATGCGCCCCTCATTCGAGTTAACTTTTAATCAATCACCAGATGATTATTTGGCACGTATTCAGACCTTTTCTGGATTACAACACTTATAAATATTGTAAACATCATGCTTGCTCACCATTTGTATCGGATTTACATAGCTAAACCATTGAATTAACGCATTTTGATGAACTCAATTCTGATCATGAGGTGTCCAATTCAATAATGTTGTTTTGTCCACATAATTTCTATGGCAACCGCTTGGCGCGCTGCAGTTTGTTTATGTTTGTTTATGGTGTGCTTCGCGCATAGCAGAAGTATGGTTTTTCTGTGTTGATTGTGTTGAGGTGAACACTTCTAAAATGCCCAAGAAAAGGCAATATTCTGAAGAAAGCCTAAATTATGAATGAATCAATATGATGACAGTAAACTCAAGCAATGATAAATGCAACATCTAATTGTGTATTCGAATGCTTTCATTCAAAAATGGAGATTTCTAAAACCGGACAAACCATGATAATTTTTTTGGGCAAACCATGATCAGAGGTGGTCAAACCATGATCATAATTCTTCTTTAAGGAAAATCGTTAAAAAACATAAAAATTTGAATAATTTCAACACCTTATGGTAGTATTAGCAACTAGAGACTTGGGGCTTTTCAACAAACCCAAACTCGTATCGATTATTTATGTGTGATTTTCATGAAGAAAAATCGATTTGCATTTACTAGTTGTGTAAAAACACCCCAAATTGGACAAACCAAGATCATTTACCCTACTGTTTGTTTACAAATGTCCAATAAAACATTTTTTGTTCAACAATTCTATTAGTATTTCTTGTTCTGACGTAGGACTGCTTCTTTGGCTGCGGGGATCGGCAAAGTCATATTCAAATGATGATAGTCAGTGGACAATGAAGTCATCGCATTTAATTGGAAATGAGTTTTTGCTTCTTCCGGCAGTTTTTCTGTGAACATGAATCAACGGTTCGGGCCCTCTCTTCGCTAACTGTTCTAACGACGCTCTGTGCTCATTGCATTCTTCACCGTCAAATGAACTTCACGGCATATTGAAGTGACTCCCCCCAGATCGAATTCGATTCTCTCTCTCTCTCTCTCTCTCTCTCTCTCTCTCTTTCTCTCCCTCTCCCACGTATCATGTGTGCATGTATCGATGCTTGAGTTCACGGCGAGTAAACAATGGAACCGTCCATTAATGGTGTAACTACTTTTTTGCATCAGAAGTGAAGTTTTTGTTTCACTTTATATGAGCGATAAATTGGTACTGTATATGCGGGCCAACGGAAATAGAACACCACGTACCGTTCTGAATCATATTTCGGACACTTTGTCCTAATATCTTGAAATGCTTAATGTACTGATGATGTAACTATAAAATAAATATCACAATTGCTTCTTTAGAGTAATCCCTTGGTTTTACTAAAATTACATTTGAATTATTACATAGTAGGAAAAAATCCAACTACTCATTATCGTTTGTGTTTGACGCTTGCTTAGCGAGAGCACGAAGAATTTACCCGTTCATCAATATTTAAATTTCTCCCGTGTTTCATCAGTTCTCATCATCTTTATCAGTTTACTATGATTGCTTGGTAAGTGTTTCGCAGTTGACTATATAATATAATCAAGTGTAATGTAATTTTCGCCCAAAAATTACGAAATAAAGGGTCCGAAATTTGAATTCAATCTGTCCCAAATTTGATTTAGTGTCCGAAGTTTGATTCTTATTCGCTTCATTTGAAAAGCCTTTTATTCGAGGTTTTTTTTATGTTGTCAATAAAATAGGTACCAAAGCACAAAGCAACAAAGTATAAGCAACTAATTTATTAAAAATATCAATCAAATAATAATACCTTTGCATAAAGTTTAGATCTGTTTTCTGCATCATATGCCCTCAGCGTCCGAAATATGATTCAGAACGGTATATTATTCCCTGCTTTCTCAAATAGTAGTAGACAAAGAAAAAAAGCAAAAAACTATGGATGGGTTATACCTGTGATATAACCGCAAGCTTGACGTAGGACTGCCGTTGGCTTAGTAATCATTTGTGTTTTTTTCAATTAGCAATAATCGCACCTCGGATGTTCCTCATTGGGTACGATATCGTTGCGGCGCAGAGCTATCTTTTGTATGTATTGATTAAATTATTGATTAAACTAGTGAAATAATGAAACAATTTACGAATTCAATTGCAAACAAATTCCAATTTAGGTCAATTCATGCATTATGGTAGTGGTTATCGCAGCAAATAGTTATCAACATTTTTCCTTATCATCAAACGGCATGCGTAGAAGTTGTACCCGCTTTTGTAGACCGTGTTAGCAAAACGAATTCCGAGGTGTAAAAATGCATGGGAGTATAAAAGTACTGCCAACTTATTGGTTTCGGAATCTGTGTTGCGAAAATACATTCCGGTTTGCAAAAATGCAAGCAAGTACAAAATTACTGCATCTAATTTGCAATGCCAGTTTATAAAGTCTGTGTTAGGGAAACATCCAATCATTCCAGCGATAGTACCTCAATCGTTGCACAATCATAACTAAGGGAATTTCCGAGCGACACTCGCTTTTATACCGATTGGTGTGATTTCAATAGCCTGTTTTGAAAGCAAAACATCCAAAAACTTGTTTCAATAGCCTTAAATATTGAAACAAGTTTTTGGATCGAAAAGTAACAAGCATAGAACGCGTAGACATTTTATCATTCGAATGAAGTGCACATCATACCATTTCGTTCAGTTGTTTTGGAGCTTTTAACGCTCAAAATCTCGTTCTCCGGCGTAACGCTTTCGTTTTCGAAACATTGAACATACACCCCAGTATAGAAATGAAAGACGTAGTCCTACGTCAAAAATAATTTCAACATGACAGTTGTACAGTGTTTTAAAAATTAGCTTCTGAAAGTGTAATGGGAATGTATTGGAGAGTGTGCGAATCACACAGGCGATGTAATATATCTGGTATTCTATTTACATTGTACGTAGGCAACGAGATACATGTCAGGGTGGAGTGGTAGTGGCGGATTGAAGTCAGGTTGAATGAAGCGGCCGATTTGGATTCATTCGGCAATTCAACAAGAATAACCATTTGCTAGAATTTGATCGACTAGAAATTAATTGACAAGCGTTAAGAGCGAGGGTGACGAATGAACTAGTCATTTTGACGGTGAATGCCGAAGTAGTTCTACTCGAAGCGAAACGATTGAGAGGAGTGTCGATTTTCATGTACAGTACGGACTCGATTATATACAGTTTTTGATTTCTTTTCATTGTATATAATCGAAACATGTATACAATCGAGTCAAAAAAAATTTTTTTATTTGTTTTTATTGCATGTATTTTGTATGTATGTATGTATGTATTTTTTTGAAAATAAAAGAGGAATTTGATCTTTGATTCATCCCCTTAAAGTCAGAAAACTCCTTTATCACATGAAAAAAATAAATTTATCCATATTCTCTCCGGAGGTGATAGAGGATAATATTTGATGAAAAAAATCCTCCTACGCACATGCTCAAATTTGAACAATTACAGAGTTATAGAACTTTTTGTTTTGTTTTAGACTCTGTTGCCTCAAACTGGCTCTACAATAAAAAGTACGCTACGGAAGACGATTGTGATGCTTTCATTTGAAAGATGAAAAAAATTAGTATAGGATATAGTAGTGAAACAACCAAATTAGTGGATTTTAATAACATTTTGGAAGTGAAAAACTAAAAAGTTAATAATTTTTAATGTGCTATTATTAATATTATCATAAACAATTATATCAAACTATATTGTTTCTATCAATTAAATTGAAGCTCTTTAACCGCTGTACGATTTGTTCTTTGATTCCCAACTTCTATCTTTCTTAATTTGGCTGCAATGTCAATATAAACAATTCCTGGTGAAAATTCAAGCATAATCTTCAAAAATTACGATTTTTACCCCACTGTACATGTAATAGCCACTTAAACTTCACCTTTACGTTGAAAGGTTACATTTCTTCTCGAAATGAGTCATATTTGAAATATAAAAAAAAAAATTTTCCCAAACTGTATATAATCGAGTCCAAAATTGTATATAAGCGAATAACATATAATAGAGGGTTACTCTACGGAAAATGTAACGAAAAATTGAGGGATTGCAAATTCATGACGTAATTTTTCACAAATCCGTAAATTTCCGTTTGTTATATGATCTGAACTGAACTTCAATCGGATTGTAAGAGTTGTAATAACAGAAAGAATCCGAAACCATCAATTATTAATCTTTTTTTATTCTTAATAGTAAACCGTTGAAAAAATGTTGAAAATTGTAGATATTCTTTTGATATCCTTGATATACCTGATATTCTCTGGTTTTCTTATATCGATGTTTATAAATGTGCATAAAATTTAATATTAGCATATAAACGACCGCAAAGAAATCTGTAAGACATACTCCGAGCGTAGGGACATCGAAAAAATTCCTAAATTTTTGTCGCCGCTCGTTATTAATATATTAAGGACCGCTCACGAGTTTTCTCGTGTTTTGCGTTCCGTCTGTAACGGATGGAATGGAATCCGAACAAATGAAGCGTACGAGTTTGCTTCATAAACGACCGCACAGAAATCTGTAAGACATACTGCTGGTACCGCACGTTTTGAAGCAAACTTTTACGCTTCATTTGTTCGGATTCCATTCCCTCCGTTACAGACGGAACGCGAAACACGAGAAAACTCGTTAGCGGTCCTTAATATGTTAAAAACGAGCGGCAACAAAAATTTTGGAATTTTTTCGAGGTCCCTATGTTCAACAACAAACGAGCTCAGAGAGAAACGAGAGCGTGTATGTGTTAACTCTCTCTCTCTCTCTCTCTCTCTCTCTCTCTCTCTCTTCTCTCATTCTTTTTTTCCTCTTTCAGCTAGTATTTCTTGTTTTGTTTATTATGTTTATGTTTAAAAGCAAAAATTTACCATATCCTAAGACCTCCAACAACTACCCGCAAACAAAATTATGAACGCAAAAAGGCTTCGTTTTATTACTCGTGCCAGCAACAACAAGGAGTCACCGAGCAAACGGGTTGCAGCAAAATAGTTCAACTGTTCTAAAACTATTTGATAAAAACTGTTAGATAAAAAAAATATTCCGGAATTTTTTTTGTTTTGGACGACGAAAGTTACTTCCCCTTGCGAAAACGCACATTCTCGGAAACGATCGATACTATGACAAGAATAGTTCTGCTGCATCTCCGAACATAAAATATAAGAAATGTTGAACATTGAGGTAAATTTGCGTGTTGACGACATTGAGTTCGGGAAGCAACAATTTCAGCTGGAATGAACACACTTTAAAGATGAAAATTTTATATGAAAAATAATTTTTCTATAGCTAATATTTAATATATTATATTAGGTTGAAGAAAAAGTTTGCTCGTTGGTTGGCTTTAGTGATCAATGTCTCGCGTAATATCGATCATATAATTTCAAATTTAGGCTCGTTGTAAAGGTGGAATTTTACACTAAAACAATGCATTTACTTTGTTTTGTTTGTTCCATTCAGTTGTGAGTTACAGGGTGTTAACAATGAAGGTCAACAAAGAGAAAAATCGTTACATTTTACAAATACGTGCAATTTAAATTATTAAAAAAAAATTTTTTTTTCAGATTTATTAAAAAAAATTTAAACCAATTTTTCTAGTGCCTTTGTAATATTCAAGTAAATTCCTAGAAAATTCGGGCTATGCTTAGAAGAATTGCTTACTTTTCTGGGTGCTTTGGGTATAGAAATTATCAAATCGTGTTTATAATTTTAAAAATACGGGTTTTCTTGATTGCCATATACTGTTCAATGGATTCAATAGCGAAAGTTTACCATGTAAATATCATGTCAGTTGGAAGTACAGGGCGGACTCGATTATATACAGTTTCGGATTTCTTTTCACTGTATATAATCAAATCTTCCATACAATCGATTCACTCGATTTTTCGATTTTTGAATATGAAAGAAGAATTTAATTTTTGATTCATCCCTTAAAGCTATAAAATACTTTTCTCACATAAAAAAAAATAAAATTTATCCACAATCTCTCAGGAGGTGATCGATGATCACATTCGATGGAAAATAATCCTTCTACGCATATGTTCGAACTTCAACAATGACAGAGTTATAGAACATTTTTCTTGTTTCGGGCTATGTTTCCTCTAACTGGCTCTACATTAAAAAGTACGCTACGTAAGCCGTTACTTCAATTTAGAAGATGGGAAAATTACTTACTTCAATTTAGAAGATGGGAAAATTTAGTACATAATATAGTACAGGACCATCTAAATTAGTGGATTTAAATAATATTTTGGAAGTGAAAAACTTAAAAGTTAGTAATTTTTAATTTACCATTATTAGTTTTATCCCAGAAATTAACATAGAACTTGATTCTTTTTATCACCAAATCAAAGTTCTCTAACCGCTCTACGATTTGTTCTTTGCCACCCAACTTCTGTCTTTCTTAATTTCGCTGTAATATCGATATAAATAATTCTTTACACACCGTACTTAAAATAGCCACTTAAATTTCACCTTAACATTGAAAGGTTACATTTTTTCTCGAAATAAGTCATATTTGAAATATAAAAAAAAATATTTTCAAACAAAAATATTTTCATATTTTATATACAATAATCGAGTCCAAAAGTGTAAATAATTGAATCACATATTATCGAGTCTGTATATAACTGAGTTCGACCTGTATTTATACGCATCAATAACAATAAAAGAAAATTATTATTCTGTTGATCATAACTATTAAATGATTGAAAAATGTCACGCATTCTAAACGAAAATCCTACATTCTGATTGGTCCAAAACTTTGACGACCAAAACGAGTAACTTATTTAGCAGCGAGGTACAATTCGAAAATGCATTCTGTGAAATATATAACGATAATTTGTAAATTCAAAGCTTCCCGCTGCAAATATTTCAATTTTTAAATGTCTTAATGTCATTTTTGAGTGCGATCTATCGTTCAGTTTGTTTATAGCAAGTTTAGTTTTAGTTTTAGTTAAGTTGTTTACAGTATAGTTAAGAACAAGTTAAATTTTTTGCCCGGCAATTTAGGTTATGGGTAATTTGATCGGTTAAAGATATTGTGCAGATGTTTGTGTAGTAAACTGAATTTCTTGTGCCGTAACGTTAAAAATGTTGTAGAATACATTAGGTGACTCAACTGTATCGAAAACACAGGTTAGGGTGGTAGAGGATGTATGGAAACAATTTCGTCATCGAATTTGATTCCATACATGCAATTTTGATGCAATAGTCAACGAAAAAGTCTTCCAACATGTAAAGAATAGAATTACGTGTATGCAACATGGCTTCTTCAAAGGCCATTCAACTACAACTAATCTGTTGGATTTTGTGACTTTTATTTTGAATGCAATGGAAAATGGCAAACACGTAGAAGCTCTTTACACTGACTTCAGTAAAGCATTTGACCGCATCGACATTCCATTACTACTCTTCAAATTGCAGAAAATTGGAATGGAACAAGGACTCTTAAACTGGCTGAATTCATATCTAACAAATCGTGAACAAATTGTTCATTTTCAAAATTCTCTCTCAAATCCAGTAAAAGTCACTTCGGGAGTCCCACAAGGCTCTCATCTTGGTCCTCTTCTTTTCATTCTGTACGTTAATGACATCTACTTCGTTCTCAAGCGTATCAATGTACTTGTGTATGCCGACGACATGAGGCTTTTCGCGGAAATTGGAAATGAAAACGACATCGAAGCATTTCGAAACGAAATACATGTATTCCATACTTGGTGTGATAAAAATCTACTAAAACTGAATGTGAAAAAGTGCAACTCTATAACATCAAGCAGAAAAAAAACATGTACCAAATATTGTAATATGTCTTGGAAATCAAAATGTAGAAAAATGTGAAATAGTTAGAGATCTAGGCGTCGTTCTGGACTGTAAACTCACATTCATAGAACACTACAACTCTGTAATAAATAAGGCGAATAGTGTGTTAAGTTTTGTCAAACGCTTCTCACATAACTTCCAGGACCCATACACAATAAAGCTTTTATATATTACATATGTAAGGCCTTTTCTGGAATCCTGTAACATCGTTTGGAACCCGTATATGGTCGTACATGAAAAACGCATTGAGTCAGTTCAGAAACAGTTTCTCTTATTTGCACTTCGTAAGTTGAACTGGACCTCATTTCCACTTCCTTCGTATGAAGCACGCTGCATGCTCATAAACATCCAAACACTAAAAGAACGTCGTAAATTTGCAATGCTTTCTTTTGTTAATGACCTAATTTCGCAACGAGTACAGTCAGCTGAATTACTAGAAAAACTAAGTTTCTATGTACCAGGGAGTCGACTAAGAACACGAAATTTGTTTCTAACCAGAACATCCAGAACAAATTATGCAAATAACGCCCCTATCAATCGCATGATGCGTATATACAATCAGCACTGCGAAATAATTGACACAACAATGAATAAAAAACAGCTAAAAAGAAACATGTACCGCAAAAATAATATGAAACCTTAGAAAACATTGTAACTTTAGTGTATAAATGTGTAGTCTACATTTGTTTGACGAAATGAATAAATAAAATAAATTTAAAGAACCGACCATGTACATTTTGTGTATTGACCCACAAAAGTGACCGATGCCAAATTTCAGCTCAATCGGACATGATTTTGGGGATGCTTTGAGGGACGCTTTGAGCGCTCAAAGTTTTAATTTTTTGATCCTCAAAAATCTTCCAATTTGGAAAATCGAAAAAAAAATCGATGCCAAATGACTTAAAAATGCATAAAACGACGAGATCTGGTGTCATCTCGAAAAATAATTCATGACCGAAAATCGACCTTCTGTTACTCAACCTGAATGGTAATGAATGTATGGAAAAAAATGTATCGTCGAATTTAGAGAACCGACCATCTACATTTTGTTTATTGACCTAAAAAAAGACTAAGATTTCAGCTCAATCGGACATGATTTAGTGCCTCAAAGCACTCAAAGTGGTTGATTTTCGGTCAATTTTTTTTATCGAGATAACACCAGATTTCATCGTTTTATGCATTTTTGAGTCATTTGGCATCGATTTTTTTCGATTTTCCAAATTGGAATTTCGAGGATTAGAAAATTAAAACTAATTTCATAATTTCATGTTGGAAGATTTTCGAGGGTCAAAAAATCGGTAAGAATGAATTCGGTAAGAAATAAATTTCTCATTTTGGACCAGTGAATTGGCCGCCGAGATCGTGCGATTGGACGCCATTGTACTATTTTTTTGACGTAGAACTACGTCTTTCATTAAGGGTATCAAATCAGAAAACAGGTCACGTTTTTATGAAATAAAGTTAACGTTAATAACTATTTTTGCCGCGACCGGATTTTGGCGATTTACATATCAAACGAATCGTAAATTCCCTAAGATTTTTTGATATACTATACATTACAATCCCATAGTCTGTATATGGTTTAAATTTATGAAAATTGGAAGCATTCCCATTTTCTCATACATTTGTTCTGTCCATTTGTGTGCTTTCTCGAACAGAGCTGTCCATAACGAGCAACTTATCGACGAGTAACGAAGCGGGAAATCGTAAGATATAAAGTCTCCGTGAACAAAGGAAAAGTAGAAGAACTAAGGGGAATATTTGCCTAGAGTATAAATAGTGGATCTCACTGAGGCAAACTTTCATTCTTCGTGAGGAAATCGACTGAACAACATCGTTGCAGGTCGATCTCGGCGGCGAGGGATCGAATGCCTTCCTCAAGGCACTGGGAGTGGAGGAGTAATATTATGGATAAAGTAAAGTTTTCCAAGGGCCTTTTTGAAGGTTAGAGACGAATGAACTGAAGAAGTTCAAAGTCTCAAGCAAAGAAGGAAGGCAAACTTTAGTATCGTTCTGTATTCAAATCAATGAATATCACTTGTTCTTCCTTGTTTTGCGTCATCACATGTCTTCGTTTCGGATTGAGCTGTGGACGTGACCAAATTCTCACGACTCCCTCGCTGATGTCTCTGGCATTGCAATCATTGCATCAAACTGACCACATTGCATTAAGGTTCTGAGCTACACAATTGTGTGGGGAATCATCAAACTAGGCTATCGTCAACTCAAAAAGAAAATATATGTTCTGGAATTTTGTCAGTGATTTGCTTTAGCATGACGGTAGGAAAACTCTCTCCACAAAGGATGACAGCTAAGCTAATCTAGACTGGCAATATTAACAGAAAGGGCTTCTGTTGAGAAGAGCGCAAAATGGAGATAAGTGTGTGTATATTTAGTTGCTTCAATCAATTGTATATGGATATTTGTATGCATACGTGCGTGCTTTATAACCCGTACGTAAAAATAGTGCATCTTCGCTTCGCTGAAACCCCATTTGTATCTGCTCTAGTGTGCATTGGCCCTGTAACGATGTAACAATCGCCTAATTTTTTGTGCTATGACTGACGATTGTTTGGTGTTGCAAATTATGCAGTCGTAATGATAAATATAAACAAGGAAGGGAGATAACGGAAGGGAAATATTCACGCTAGGGTATTGGTAATGAATCTCTGCTGAGGCAAATATTCAGCCTTTTTCCAAGCAGTTAACATTGTTTGTTTTCCGTCATCATAAAGGCTTCGTTGGTGCCTTTGACATTGCTTCAATACATTGAACTGATGCTATGGCGAAGCAGATGTTGTGCACCAAAAATTATTTAGGGAATACCAAGTTATTCAATGAGTACAGGGTTTTCCAACTTTAAATTCCGAAAGTAAATTGAAATAAAACACACTTAGAATTCGAATTTCGATGAAACTTTTATTTCAAATTAAAGTTTGGTTTATGCCATTATGTGCCAAATACAACATCATTCCAATGTCCACCTAGGGCTTACTCGCACACCTTGATCCGGAACAGGTAATTTTCGATGACTTTTCGGCACATATGGGGCGGTATCTCGGTCTTTCGCATAACCCCACAAAAAAAATCTAGCGGGTTTAAATCGCATGATCTGGACGGCCAATTGGCATCACCAAAACGCGAAATTATGCGTCCCTCAAATTTCGTTCGCAATATGGCCATGTTCGGTCGTGTTGTGTGGCACGTGGCGCCGTCCTGCTGAAACCACATGTCATCCGTATCCATATCTTCTATTTGTGGCAAAAAAAAAAATCGGTTAACATGCGACCATAGCGCTCACCATTCACAGTTACCGTCTCGCCGTCCTCATCATTTTCAAAGAAATACGGCCCGATGACTTCGCCAGACCATAATGCGCACCAAACAGTGACTTTTGGCGGATGCAATGGCCACTCAACAATCACGTGTGGAATTTCTGAGCCCCATATACGGAAATTTTGGGTGTTCACATAGCCACCGAGCTCGAAATGTGCCTCATCGCTGAAGAAAATTTGATGCGAAAATTCAGCATTTTGCTGCTGTTGTTCGTTCACCCAATCGACGTATTCCCGACGCATTCCATGGTCACCACGCTCTAATTTTTGTACCAGTTAGACTTTATATGGATGTAGGTGCAAGTCCAAATGCAAAATTCGCCACAATGATGTGTTTGACAAGCCCAATTGCTGAGCACGCCGTGGAATCGAAACATTCGGGTCATCCTCCACACTGGCAGCAACAGCAGCAATATTTTCGGCCGAACGCACATTACGATGATGCACAGGTTTCACAATATCCGCTACGGATCCAGTTTGTTCGAATTTACGCACTACATTAGCGATTGTGTGCTCTGTAGGCCGTCCATGACGACCAAAATCCGTCCGTAATGATCGAAAAACATTTGCCGGTTTTTCATCATTTTTATAGTATAATTTAACAAAATTAACACGTTGTGCGATGCTAAAACGATCCATATTGTAAAATGGCAGACATCCAACTAGAGATATGACGCTTTGGTTGACAGGTATGTCAAACGGTTGTCAGCGCAGGGCTGTATACTTTCGGAAGCCCGAAATGGAAAACCCTGTAGTATTAAGTTATTAATTTATTTAGGCCCGCGTGCCAGTCGCAAAACTGCTTTCAACTAGGATTGCACTTGCGATAATCTTGATCATAATGAAGCAGTGCTACTCTTTTCGAGGTTGTTGAGATTAACAGATAGAGTTTATTCCGTTTATTTAGTCACCAAGAGAATAAATTTCGTTCTGAAATTTTGTATGTGATTTTGTTTCGCTTGCCAGTAGCAAAACTTTCTCCACTAAGGATGACAGCTGCGTTTATCTCGAGCATGTATTGTTCTGCGAGCACAAGAATGAATCATTAAACAGTTATCGTCAAATGATTCTACAATAAAAAAAACTTTTGAGACGACCAAACTGGTAGAATCGTTATTTCAAAATGTTCGTATCATTATAAAATAATATCCGCAGTTATGAACAAGGGCTTTGAATTAAACTACAGCGTAGCTCTACGTCAACAGAGCTGTCGTGTCTTGAACACAACCTCCTATAATTTTTTTTGTGGGGATTTGTTAAATCTCTTGTTATGCCGTTAAATCAGCATCGATTCAAGCACCAGGAGACAACATCACACGTGTTATCGGTTAGATGAAAAACCGATGGACCGGTGAGGCAAAAAACAATATTTAACATGTGGAGTTTGAAAGCGAAATGAAATTTTGCGTGCGATTTGAGAGCAAAGGTTGAATAATCAAATTGTATACGCCTAGGCGAATAAAAAATTCATCTATAATAAAAATCTAGTTAGATTAAATTCAATAACAAACGCCGAAAACGTCGATCGGTAGGAACCCAAACAAAAACTCACCCATTCCAAACTATCGTCCCCTCTCCTTCCCGGACACATTCCACGTGATGCGCTTCGTAGTCCGTGTTCTGATTGAATTAAGTTCTCCCAATTGCTTTCCTCCCCCACCCCTCCAGCTGAAGCCACCTGTCAGAATCGATATTTTGACTGACGTTTACATCCGGGCCCATCTTTCGGCATGGTTGAACAAATTTCACGCTATTTCCCGGATCCTCCGACCGCGAAGGCCGCCATCCTCTTCATGGTGTTTTTCAACCTGCTCTAGAGAGAATTCCTAAGGTTGATGATGATGATGATGCCTGTTCAGACAGTTCAAGCAGGGATCGGAAAGTGTAGCAATAAAACGCTACAAATTGGTTTACGTAGAAGAAGTTTGTTCCGAGAAATTAGAAATCTTCTAACGAGCATGAACATTTCATATTTTTTTTTTGTGGTTTTTCATTCCGTGGTGGTTCCAGTTTTGGAAGATGCATAATAGATAAATTGCACGGCATTCGGGGGTAGCGATATATTCCCTTTGCACCTGCTTAGATTATTCGAATATAATTATTAATTCATTAGCTTTGAGTGAAAGTTACGAGAAAGAATGTTACTAGGTAATTAGTGGCCAAAGTAATCCGCAGCCTCTCAACATATACCAGTCAGGCGATATCCGGAGAACAATGTCCAGCGCTTATACAGCCCATCCTATTATATTATTAGCTGGATAATTGAACAAAGCTTTCAATCAATATAATCGCTTCACATGAACGAAATTGTTTCATGAACTTCCCAGAGTAGTTGCTATTTTTGGTAACTGATATTCTGGCGAATGATGTCGACGTGTGTGGAAATAATGTTAATGAGCTCTATGAAATTAGTTCTCGCTTATACAAATGATGAAAATCACGTGTTTTTACCGGAACGATTTTCATTGATCGGAATGCTGAAATAATTGATAAGACATTACAAGAGTTTGAACGAGGATATGTTCGATAGCTGTTTCGGTAAGTGCATTTGAGCTGCTATTTTGTTCATAAACGTGGAAAAATAACAATAATGAAGGTTAGAAAAAATGATGGCTCTATCCTATTCATCATGTTTTGGTCGAAAGCACTAATCATTTTGAAGTGTTGAAGTAATTTTATTCATTCCAATCACCACTTCAGATCTGTTCATTCGGTACTTAATCCTATTAGCATTGACATAAAATGTTATCTTGCACAACAGTTTACAGCTGATTCCATGGCAATGATTAACTCATCACGCTTATCGCGATGCAATCGAACACATTCAAACGCATATCCACATAATCCATCTGCGATGTTGGTGCTTCCAGATGAAGCGATCGTTCAGATCGCCCGCAAATGCAATTACGAGTTGGCTTCCAACCGTATGCATATTTACATACTAAACACGGTGTCATTTTGCCCGTTTACCGCTCCTACTCGCGTTTAATTGAATCGATTTTACATGGCATTAGCGTTGACTGTATCCGTATTCGCAGAGAAAGAGAAAAAAATGGCTGGGACACGGGAACATCAATAAACTTTTAAAGGTGTCATTATAAGATTGATGGTTAGAGGTTATATTGGGTCATTGAAAAAATATCCGCGATTATTTGTCACTAGATCGTTTTGGTGGTCGTTTTGGTACACTCGACAAAAAAGTTACGGGAGTTCGTAGTCAAAATTGTTGAGCGATTTTTATCATATTATAACATCGTGAAAAATCAATGCATAAACATTTGATGTGCATCATTTGAAAGCTCCAACTTTCAACTATTAGATTATTCTACACACATACAGTGACTCAAATCCGTAATCGTACTCCACCATGCAGATCTCTTTTCCCTTCTTTTTAAAGTCGTAAACTAGCTTTCGGAATATTCTATTTAGATAAAATTATAGTGCCATATGAGAGTTAAAAGGTTTGGTATCTGTTTTCTGAATAATGGTTTTTATTTCATCAAAAATGGCGAATGTATGTGCTAATGTATGAAAATTGACTCAAACTCATAATCGTACACTGGTTGAAATCTCTACTCAATTTCGAAGGCGATGGTCAATTTCCTAATTCCATCGTTATTATGGTATCCCTTGTTCATTGCAACTATCTTTAGCTGTCTTTAGCCTTATCTACGAGTTTTTTTGGTATATCCAGAAGGTATATTTATCAATTTTTTTATTAAGTGATTTTTAAAATCGTTGTTTTTAGAAATTTAATGGTTTCTAAATTTCCTACACAGATAACTTTCTTAGTTTTTACTGGGATTGATGTCGGAAGATTGTGGAGAAATATCAATAACTTTTGCGTAATTGTAGTGTAACCATGTGCGAACTTCATATGTCTTGAGCTCTGGGTCATTGTCTTGGCAAAACTTGAATCCTCGATTCCATCTCATTTCTTTCACACTTTGCTACATATTTCCTATTTTTGGGGGTTCCACCTGGGACCCATTTACTATTTGGTCACTTTTCTTTCCACTATTGAAAAAACACTTCTCTTTTGTTTCTATAGAATAACACTTCCGTTTATTTAAGTAGGAAAAGGACTTAGTCCTTTATTAGTTAAAACTCCACGCGACCGTTCGCGCGAAGTGTGTCTCTAGAACTAACTTAATATTAAACATGAAAGTCTTAAGGTAACCTTTTTTCCAATAATTGTGTAGAGTTCTTTAATTTGTTGGGAGGAGCCAAGGCATAGAGAAATAGCCAATCAATCGAATGCAGTGTTCGATGTGATTGGGGTCAAGAATAAAAAATGCTTACTGCGCGTAAGCGCGCATATCGCCTAGTGCATATCGATTTCATGGGAAATCGTAAAGTGTTACGACTTTGTAAACTGTCGCATATTTCATCGGAACAGAACTAGGTCTGTTTTGGTTTTAAGTTTATCGCCATCAACTGCGAGCGATATGATGTAAGAATGCATTCATACCGCTAGCGCATGTGGCTAGTTTTTATGGGTGATGGATATTTGTGGGAGAAAAGTAATTAACGAAGTTATGCAGTTATGCTTGTGGGAATGGTAAACATTGAAGTGCTTGCGCATGAGTCATTTGTTAGAAAACAATTAACTGCTTATGGGAATGAGTTGACAATGGAATTTGGTATGGGATTTAGAATGGGGTTTGAAATGGGTTAGGAATCAGATTTGAAATCATGCTACACATACTACACCTTTAGGATGTTCAAGTAAACATTCTGATCCATTACATTATCGATAAAAACCAAACTGAGCAAACCAAAAGTTTGTAATGAGGCAGCTTGAATGCCCAAGCACAGAGGGACAAACCGTTTCTCAGCAAAAAAAGATCAGTAACTCCAATTTGATTATTCCAAACAGCATGAAACACATCAGTGTCTTACTGGTAAGATGTTATTTCCATAGATGGGTCATAATTTGATATTTTTTGACTTCGATGGTTATCGTTTCGTATGGAGGAAGCTAACGAAGAATTAAACGTAAAAAAATCTAAAAGCAATGTTTAAACATGGTGGTGGTGGAGGGATGATATGATGGTGCATGTATGAGGAATTTGGTTTTCATCGATGGTGTATAGGGTCAGAATGTTTACTCGATCATCCTGGAGAAAAATATGAAGCAAAGTGTCAACAAAATGGGATAGAATTGAGGATTCAAGTTTTGCCAAGACAATGACCCAGAGCTCAAGACATATGAAGTTCGCACATGGTTACATTACAATTACGCAAAAGTTATTGATATTCCTCCACAATTTTCCGACATCAATCCCAGTAAAAAACTAAGAAAGTTATCTGTGTAGGAAATTTAGAAACCATTAAATTTCTAAAAACAAAACAAACCACTTAATAAAAAAATGATAAATATACCTCCCGAATACACAAGAAAACTTGCAGATAAGGCTAATGACAGCTAAAGATAGTTGCAATGAACAAGGGATACCATAATAACGATGGAATTAGGAAATTGACCAACGCCTTCGAAATTGAGTAGAGATTTCAACCAGCGCACGATTATGAGTTTGAGTCAATTTCATACATTAGCACATACATTCGCCATTTTTGATGAAATAAAAACCATTATTCTGAAAACAGATACCAATCCTTTTAACTCTCATATGACACTATAATTTTATCTAAATAGAATGATCCGAAAGCTTGTTTTCGACTTTCAAAAGAAGGGAAAAGAGATCTGCATGGTGGAGTGCGATTACGGATTTGAGTTACTGTATGACCCATTCCAGCGTGACGTGACAACGTTTTGATTCACTTTTTTTTCTCGTTTTCATGTATAAATCATATGATTTCCAAATAGTAAACGATATTAAACGATAAAATAGAGAGAAGTTCCTACAAGAACCTTCAGTTGGGAATATTTTACAGCTCAATTCGCTTGTTGCCAGCCCAATACTTTTGTGACGTGACAACACCTCTCTTTTTGCGGTTTCCGACTTTTGAACATTAATGTTGTATTTTCAGTTCCGTTTCAAAACATACAAATAAATTTTGTTTTATGATTTGTCAACAAAAGATGAACGGCGATTCCTGTATACTCAGTTTTCCAAAAAACTCAAAATTGCAAAAATCGGCATTCATTTTGTGACGTGACAACGCGCTCTGCGCGAAAAAGCAATCTCCGCGAAGCGTTGTCACGTCACACAATCAATAAGTTGTATTAAATAAGAATTTTACCCTATTATAGCAAGCTATATACTATTTTTATGTTTTTTATTACTCCGAATACTTCTCACTTTCCTCTACGATCTCCCCTTCCTCTTCTAAAGGTCCATCCTATATGGTATGTTCATCAAAATAAACTATATAAATTGAATGTACCTGTTACCTGTAAAACACGTTATGCCGTTGTTTGGGAAATTTCGGGGTGGTCATAGACCGACCTCCAATTTTTACATCGTGATTGTTTAACACGTTCACTCTGGCGCTTGCCATCAATGGCTGACACAATCCTGGTTCATCGAGTGTCGCTCACTACCGGGGGAACGCATTTGATTTTTCTATCAGAAATACTCTAACTCTTTGTATGTATCTGTGTGCATGTGCTCGTACCTGTGACTTTGACTTGGACGTTGACTTTGATCGTTAACTGTTGACGTTTGCGTGTGCATTTGGATGTGTACTTCTAACTCCACACGCGTCGCTCTAAGGCTAAATTCTTACCACTTAAATATTATCTCCCTCTCGCTTGAATCCTATCTGCTCACTATCAAAATTTATTCTCTTATTTCATTCTTCTTCGCGTACCCATGGATATATGCCAACGCTACCATTCTCGATCGTATTGTGGAATTTCATACCATTTTCGGTCTTTTAGATCCGTTTTTAACGAACCGGAAGTCATCATCCTGGATTTTAAAATGACATCGGAATACGATATTCTACTCCCGCTGGTAAGACACCTGCAACGAAATACCCAAATCGTATGGGGCTTCCATATTTTTTTTGTTATTCAATACTATTACCAGCAAACCGGAAGTCGAAATAAGAATCAATTCTATATTGTGGTATCTACACTCATCTATTGTTGACTAAATATAGAAGAAAGTTCATTTGTATGTTTCAGTTCCGTTTCAAACATTAATGTTCAATAGTCCGAAACAAAGTCAATTGTTGTTTCGTCACAAAAGTATTTGACAGACAACAAATCAATCTAACTATAAAAGATTCTCCAACTGATGATTCTTGTAGTACATTTTTTCAATTACACTAAAACATCGTTCAATTTGTGTGTTTCATACATAAAAACGCCAAAAAAAAAGTTTGTATTGAGTTAAAATATTACCACGTCATGCGGGAATGGATCGTATACTTTACGTGACATGACAACGACTTCTCGAGACAATTGATACTCCTCTATTTGTGGACCGATCTTAACCAAATTTTGTGAGTTATTGACTCTCATTGTTCGCTCAGAGAAACCCAAGTATAAAAAGGTTCAGTTGATAGATTAAAAAGTCACAGGAGGGTTGTGTCCGAGACACGACCGCATAATTGACGTAGGATTCCGTTAGGTTATCTGTTGATTTTGGATAATTACATCGTTAAACTCTTTGATAATGATTAGGTGGACCTGAAAAGGGCCGTTTTGTTTGGTTGTTGGGTATTGTTTGTTCATTCCACCAGTGTTTAACGGGTGATGATGACAGAAGGATGATAAACAGTCGTTGGATGGTGCGTATCAGATAAAGGATACCGAAGTGGAACGAGATATGATGAGAACCGCCCTCTATGATCCTAGACGAGATGCCTCTTGTAATATGTATTGATGAAATAAAGAAAAAAAATCACCAATGTAATATAAGATAATTATTAATACCGAACATAATTATCAGTTATTCTTATCAGTAAAAACATGTTACTTTAATATAGCGAAAATATATTCGAAATGGGAAAGGTAATTTTCTTTTATAATTTTTACTTTCTGATTGTTTCTTCAACTCAATGCGAATTTTAATTGGACTAACAATACCTAATACTATATGTACTATATGTAGTGAGAATCTATGTTGTACGGGAAAGGGTTAACACAACGGCTATCGTATACAATTTTACACCTACCCTTGTGCTAAATTTTTCACAATACACGATCGGACATTGATATGGAGTTTCACGAAGCAACCAACATTAAAGCTCCAAATTTAAATTTTATTTGCTAGAATTATTCGTATCACTCTTCTTACTTGCAATTTAAAAATGCCCCCGACTTTTATGTATTTGCAATGCCGATTTCCATCAGGCAGCTTGATTTTGATGTCTCTGTTTGGGAACCGCCGCATGTTTCGTCAATTTCGACCAATCAGAAGTGGGTATTTCCGTTAGGATAGGGGTTGAGATTTTTCAATTGTTTGATAGTTAGTTTAATAATATATATTATTTTATTCAATATTAAAAATTGTTATGGAGTACCGAAATCGATTGACGTAAAAATTTCATCAATCCATCATGAAATGACTGAGCAATAAGCGTTTGAAATTGGACAATTTTAGCGATGTGCTCGATTCTCGATTTTCAATTTGTACCCCAATAAGTTCCCGAAAGACGTAATCCTACGTCAAAAAATGCTCTATTTTTGTGACGTGACAACGCTTCAAAATATCTGTTTTTCAAATGCTTGTTTCTCATAAATTACAAAATGAAATCTAGATCTACCCACGGCTCTTCAAACAGGTATTTAGTTCAATGGTATATAGACATTGAATTTTGGTTTAGCAAGTGCAGAGATATCTAGAGAAACATGAGAATACTGAAAACCTGAAATGTTTTAAATATAATTATGTAGTTTGTTAAACTCGTCTCTCTCAAAGGTTGGCGTATAAAAATCAAATTCGTTTCAAGGAATTTATGATATAACTAGCGCTTATTCAAATAACGTTTTCAGTTTTTTCCTAAAACTAAATTTACATATACTAAAATTGGAACGATACAGAGAAGATTAGCATGGCCCCTGCGAAAGGGAAAAGAAACCATGGAATCCCAGATCATCTACGATCCAATGCTATTCCGTCGATATTTTCGGAAAAATGTGGAAAAGTTAGATCTTATAAAATGTTCTTTACTGACGGTTCATTCATAAACGGGTCCACTGGTTCCGGCAGCTTCAATGAAAATTCCAGTGCCTCTTTCAAACTCAAACATCCTTGTTCCGTGTATGTTGCTGAAATGGGTGCGATATACTATGCTCTAGGGATCATTGAAACACTGTCCATCGACCATTATTTTATTTTTTCAGACAGTCTCAGCGCAATGGAGGCAATCCGCTCAATGAAAGTTGATAAACGCTCATCTCATTTCCTTACAAGAATAGGACATCTATTGAGTGTTTTGGTCGAAAAATTATTCAAATTATTCGATTAGCATGGGTTCCCTCTCATTGCTCGATTCCGGGGAATGAGAAAGCGGACTCGCTAGCTAAGGTGGGCGCTTCAGAAGGCACACTTTTTGAAAGCCAAATTGCTTATAATGATTTAATGATTGTCGAAATATTGAACTCCCGGCCCCGTTAGGCTGGCGCCATGTGAGTCTTAATAAAAATATATATTTTGGATAAAAAAAAGAAATTGTGTTCATTGGTGCATAGCCTCATGGAATGGGTCATATTATTATCTTGATGTGTGTAGATGTAGTGGACAGCAATATCTGGAAAAATACCAAATCGTCTTTGATGATGAACTATCCAATAAACAATAATCGTACCACAAACCGAAATGTAGTTTTTAAAACTTTTACGAATTCTGTACAAATTTAATTTGGTGCTCTGACGTAAAAAAGTTATTAATGTTTTTACTTCGATTTCAAAAAACTGCCAAAAATAAAGTTTTTTGTAGTGTTTTAGAAAATCATCGGTAATGTTGCAAATATTACAGTAATTTCTAGTGTTTGTAGCAAAATCTTCAGCCTGGTGTATCCCCAAAACCACTGTGAACGTTTCAGATTGATACATTCAGTCATTTTTTAGCCGCTCGATCAATTTTTGGAGCAAATTAGAGAAGCACTGCATCGCAAATTATACCAGAAGTACAAAATGCTATGCGTACCCTCGGAATGAACCATTCGTAACTTTCGTTTTCAAGAGTTTTCATGAGAAGTGTCTGTATATGTGGGGATGCGTATGTATATGTGTGAGTATCATCACTCCTTACCTGGGTCCAACATTTTCGAAAACAAAACATGAACATAAACTTTCCTCTCAGTCGTTTTGATTTGAGTTGGTACATATCCATAAACTAAAGTGACCAGATGGTCAGAGGTCCAACGCGGGACACAAGAAACAAAACGTTATACATAATACATTATGTGTGTATACATAATACATTATGTGAACATAAACCATAGTTTAGAGAGTCTCATTTATTCGTGAAACTCTTAACATGTGTCCTTGCAATTAAACCTGATCTGTATTATTTCTTACAAGAAGGTTTAGATTTTGTTTACGCCTGAAAATCACTCACTCAGTCAGAGCATTTAAGTCTGGCAAGTACAATTCAACAATTTCTACAATTTTCTTCCAATTATCGAATGGAATGCTCGAAAATTCCAATCCATTTTTCATCGATTTTAGCGTTAACGTATGCAACAAAAAAATGGACTAATTGCGGATGGCGATGAAAAAAAAACTACAAAAGATAATGAAATCCGGTAAAAGAAGTGAAAAACTTCTTTTCGTGCTCAAGACGTACTTGATGCTTGAATTCAACGAATGGCAGGGGACCGAATACTTTACGTACCCCAGGTTAGCGATGCCGATACTCGTCACCCACATGAAGTTCTCCAAGAAGGTCATTCTCTAACAAACGAGAAGGGAATTTCCAAGCCGCTCTTCTTTCAAGTCATATGGTGAACTGGGAGATATACAGTACAAAGTGCTTGCCGGAAGTTGCGAAGCTGATGTGGTCTTCATGCCGAACCTGGGATCTGCCCTTTATGCCAAAAGATCACTGGAGAATGGATCGACTGGAGATAAACACGCTAAAACCGCCAACCTTCCCAACTTCCCCCAGCTGTGACCGATAGTAAAAACTTTTGAGCGAATGGCCAAACTGGAGAGATAGCCGACCACCAAAGTCAGGAAAAGGTAAAAGAACACGCCGACATACATCTTTTCATCGGCCATGGTTGAGGTTCTGGCCAACTTCCGTAAGACCGCCAAGCGCATCATTTACGATACTCCATCAAACAACCCTGCCTCTTCCTGTCCAGTATACACTAGTTCTACCGGCTTATTCAACACGTTAAGCCCTGACCGAGCTAGGGGACCAAAGATGAACTCTTCGTCTGACTCATGTTGGTCCCTTCGGATCAATAGGGAACTTTTATAAAAATCATTTTCTAATTATGTTGCTGTCATTTCCATTTGACACTCTCTAAACAAAAAGTCCACTGTCGGTGCGATGAAACTAGCTTAACGTATTAGTCTTCGGATGCATTGGAAGCTCTCTTGAACAGTCTTCCAAATAAGAGTTTTTTTTGAGGTTCATGCATTTAATAAAATCAACATGATCAAATTGTAATATTGAAATATATTGATATCGCGGGACATTTTCGTTTCTTTTGCCAAATGCGGGACGTTTCGCGGGACGTAATCTAACGCGGGACATTTTGTTGAAATGCGGGACTGTCCCGCGTAACGTCTGGTCAGTTTACCATAAACCCTTCCTCTCTCTTGTTATTGAGTCACAAAGAACGCATCCGCTGCCAAACAGGCAGCGTTCGTCAATATAAATCGAACTTGCCATTCAATTTGACCATTGCTCCACCTCGACATGTCGTTGCCCACGTATATAATCTTATTGTAAAGCCCATAGAAAGTGAAACGAAAACTTGATGCGAAAAACTTGTTACACCATCAATGGATGGCTACATTGTTTAACCATCGTCAACTCATCTACAATTTGTAAATGAGAGAAAGAAACGAATTCACTCTGAGAGTGGGGTCATTTAAATATGCCATGAAGATCATCTGACGGTGAAAAATGAAATGAACATAGACGAAGCAAAAATAGATAGCAACGAAAGCGCCCAAACGATTTTTGATTCATGTTGGCAGAGAAAATACTGGAAGAATCAAGCACACATTTTTAATTAAATGCGAATATTGATGGTTTTATACATTCGCGATTTTCAGTTGGATATGACTTTACCGAGCCCTGAGATGTTTTTTGCACAGTTTTTTGCATAACTCGAGAATTAATCAAGCAAGCGAAACCAAATTTGGCATGTGGAGTTTCTAGGATGTAATAAATGTTTCTATGGTAGTTAGACACTCCTCCCTCCTCTTTTAGGGGGAGCTGCCATACAAATGAAACACAAATTTCCGTATAACTCGAAAACTAATCAAGCAAATGGAGCCAAAATTGGCACGTAAAAGTTTTACGAGACAGGAAACTGTTATATGGTGAATAGACACTCCTCCCGGTCTGCCATAGAAATGAAACACAATTTTTTGCATAACTCAACAACTAATCAAGCAAATGGAACCATATTTGAAATATGGAGGTTTAAGGGAGCAATAAATGCTTCTATGGTGATTTGACACTCCTTCCTGCTCTGGAATGGAGAGGGAGTCCCATAAAAATATTACACATATTTCAACCAAACATGACAATTGAAAATTTTCGGAAAACTCTGAAGGAGGGAGAATTCGGAAAATTTTATTCCCATATGCTCTACAATTACATATTGACTGTTAGTCCATTTGATGTTTACGCTAACGAAATTGATCTTTATTCGAAACTGGAAATATACTTTCAGGTGATGAAACGCACTTCTATATCTTCTTCTATCTATACAAATAAGAATGGAACGCCAAATGTGTTGATAGTAGAAAAACTCGTGGAAGGAATTATCCGATTTACGACTGTCTTTATTCTATCATATTTTTTGTATCAAACATTTATTCCATGTAACGGAGGGATTGTATGGTGGATGCATTACCTTTTTGTGGTCGTTTGTCTGCTCTCAGCCACCACAGCAAAAAACCATGCTAATCTTATATTTTACTCAACCAAGTTATCAGTTTATGCTTTACCCAAGCGAAGCTTGATGTCTAGCGAACCTGGTGCTCCTATGAGTTATAGATAACGGTACTCAATATCAAACGAAGTAGTCACCCACATAAGACAACGCACAGTGCGTTGAGTGCATGGAAATGTGGGACAGAAATCATAAAGGGCGAACACGAAATTATTGCGACACATTCAACAGGGCATAACTTTTTGACGTAGGACTACGTCTTTCATTTCTATACCGGGGTGTAAAATCAAAGTTTCGAAACCGAAAGCGTTACGCCGGAGACCGAGATTTTGAGCGTTAATAGCTCCTGAACAACTGAACGAAATGGTATGATAAACACTTCATTCGAATAATAAAATGTCTACGCGTTATATACTTGTTACTTTTTGATCCAAAAACTTGTTTCAATTGCCTTAAAATTGTTCTCAAAACAGGCTATTGAAATCACCAATCGGTATATAAGCGAGCGCCGCTCGGAAATCCACTCAGTTCTAATTGAACAGCGATTGGAGCATGTTGTCGCTGTTGTGGTGAAGCTCTTCGTTTATCATGAAAGCGCGGATGAACGGTGTCACCAAGAGCCTGTTTGTGCACCTTAGGCCAGAAGGGGATCCATCAGGAGGAGGGTGATGCCACAAACGGTTCCCCGGGAAGACATCGCTACACACACACATATTTCAAATTTTTCAACCAAGTGTAATTAGCAGGAAAGCTTCTGAAGATTATTCTTCCCCATCAGTAGGATATTTCCGTATCCAATATTGTATGCGCACGCAATCGATTATTGCTCAGTCGCCGAAAGTTTCGAGCTCAGAGAGTTCATTCCCCTCTAGTTTGCCTTCCAAATTGCCATCGTAAACCACACCTTCTCTCGATTCAATCACACACAGAAAGCATACTTAAGCGATATTCTGGTGGTGAGACGCATTCATTTTTCGTGAGGACATCGACAAGACAACATCGATGCCTAACGTGCTGGAGGAGACACATACACGCGCAGAATTCTTTCCGTTTGGATGCCATTCAGCATCGAGAAAGTTCCGGAAAGATCTAATCATTGCTGGGAAAATAATCTGCCAGTTCCTCTGGGAATTTAAAAATACATTCATGTGAAAGAGTTTATTTTAATGTTTTCTAACCATATAACACAGCGATCAAATACATTTGATTTTGTAATTTTTCAACCAAGTGTAATTAGCAGGAAAGCTTCTGAAGATTATTCTTCCCCATCAGTAGGATATTTCCGTATCCAATATTGTATGCGCACGCAATCGATTATTGCTCAGTCGCCGAAAATTTTGAGCTCATAGAGTTCATTCTCCTCTAGTTTGCCTTCCAAATTGCCATCGTAAACCACACCTTCTCTCGATTCTATCACACAAGCGATATTCTGGTGGTGAGACGCATTCATTTTTCGTGAGGACATCGACAAGACTGCCTCAGTCCACTGATCATTCAACAAGAGCCAAAGGTTGTACCGCTCATGACAACTCTACACGAGCTGATGTTTGCGCCGGCTAGTGACCATTCTATCCTGGATTCCTCGAGTCGAGAAAGACGCACCACGCTAGATATGGGGTACAGAATAGGGGGGCGTTGCTGATTAATGGTCAGCTGCATCCCAATAGGAAGTATCCCGTGTCGGGCACACGTACAGAGCATCGAAGACTGCAACATACCAATTATGAGAACACTTGTAATACTAACCTCGAGCCAACCGTGAGTAATCGGTTACATATTACTAACATAGTTGTAAGCAAACATTGTCGAAATATTGAACTCCCGGCCCCGTTAGGCTGACGCCATATGAGCCTTAATAAAATATATATTTTGGATAAAAAAAAAATCGACAAGACAACATCGTTTTATAACGTGCTGGAGGAGACACATACACGCGCAGAATTCTTTCCGTTTGGATGCCATTCAGCATCGAGAAAGTTCCGGAAAGATCTAATTATTGCTGGAAAATAACCTGCCAGTTCCTCTGGGTATTTAAAAATATATTCATGTGAAAGAGTTTATTTTAATGTTTTCTATCCATGTAACACTGTGACCAAATATTTTTCAATCAAGTGCTATTAACAGGTGGTTATCGAGTTAGTATTAACCAATGGTTGGCTTCCAGTGTCAAGGAAAATGTGGAAATATCTAATCGTTGCTGGAAAATAATCTGCCAGTTCCCCTTGGAATGGAAAATTACATTCAAGCGAAAGAGTTTATTTTAATGTTTTCTATCCATGTAATACATTTGGGTTTGTGATTTGTCAATCAAGTACAGTTAGCAGGTTAGCTTCTGAAGATTATTCTTCAGAACAAGGTTTTTCGAATCCTATATTGGATGCATAAAACCTTGTTCCTCCAACGTAACGCTCTCGTTTTCGAAGTCCCCCAAATATTCATTTATTCATTCATTCAGAATGGATTTTAATTCAACTTCAAACAAATGATCTCTAAATCAACGATAGTCCTACGTCACCCTTGCGGTTATACCAAAGATATAACCCACTTCCTGTTTTTACCATTGGGTAAAAATCAACCAAATTTTGCACACTTCCTCATTGATGTGTATTGTCTACATGCTGTCAAACTCGAAGTCGTGTTTTTCGATTCAACGAAAATGGAGGTGAACCAACGCGAGTCGAGAGAACAAATTCTTTCCAAACACTTGGAAAAATGTTGAACATTCACCATTCAACCGTCTCCAGAGTGTTGAAGCGGTTCCAGGAGCGGTTGACGTTGGATCACGGTAAAGGAGCTGGAATAAAACCGGGACCGGAGAACAAAACGACGGATGGAAAGGTGAAGCGGATGGTTGAAGCAAATCCCAACGTCCCAAGCCGTGATTTGACTTAAAAGATCGGCATGTCGCAAGGCTACGTCCAGAATGCAAAGAAGAGAGCTGGACTACATACATACAAGGTACAGAACTTCCCAAACCGCGATGAGCGGCAACAATCGACGGCTAAAACTCGAGCACGGGAGCTCTACGAGAAGATGCTGACAAAATATGGCTGCTGTGTGATGGACGACGAAACGTATATAAAAGCCGATTTTAAGCAAATTCCGGGGTTGGAGTTTTTCACCGGCAAGAGCAAGTTCGATGTGGACGACAAATTTAAGAAGAAGAAAATGTCGAAGTTCGCCTCCGAATATCTCGTTTGGCAGGCCATCTGCTCTTGCGGACTGAGGAGTGAGCCTTTCGTGACAAAGGGCACAGTAAATGGCGAGATCTACAAATCTGCCTCGAGAAGCGCCTTTTGCCGTTTTTGCAGCAGCACAACGAAGCTCCGCTATTTTGGCCAGATTTGGCATCATGCCACTATTCTAAAAGTGTCCTGGAGTGGTATGAGGCCAATTCTGTCCATTTTGTCCCAAAGGACATGAACCCGCCAAACTGTCCGGAACTGCGCCCGGTGGAGCAGTACAGGGCAATAATGAAGCGGGAACTTCGGAAGAGCAAGAAGACATTCAAAGACGAGAAGGACATGTTAAGAAAATGGAAAAAACTGAGAAACTGGTACCGGATGACGCTTTAAAGATTTTGATGGAGGGCATCAAGCGAAAATGCGTTCAATTTTACACTCAAGGCTCCATCGATTAACTTTTCTTTTGATTATTGAAGTAAATATATATATAAAACTACCCTAAAATTTTGGTTTGATTCTAAACATTATAAGAAAATTGGCATGACATTTTCGGTGTCGCAATAATTTCGTGTTTGCCCTTTAACAGCACAATTCTCTGAATTTAGTGTATTGCAATAAAAAAACCTAAAAAAAATTTTTTCAAATAATTTAAAATATAAAAAAAAATTAAAATAATAATTTACACGTATTTTTCTCTTACAGTATCGGCACTATTACCACCATTCACAATTTAGGCAGCCTGGCTTGCATTTTCGCCTTTATAAAAGAAACAGTGTAAAACTTTCCTATTGTTGACTTCCATTGTTAACACCTTGTAACTCACAACTGAATGGAACAAACAAAAAAACAGAGAAAGATTTTTTTAGTGTGAAATGCCACCTTTTCTACGAGCCTAAACATGACATTTTATGATCGATAGTTTGATCATTAAAGCAAGCAACCGAGAAAATAATGGATAACTTTTTCCCCAACCTAATATATTCAAGGTGGTCTTATAGAAGTTGGACAGAGTGTATTATTGAATTGACAGAAAGAAGATGACAGATGAAATTAAGTGACCTTGTCCTAAGGGGCTCACCAGAGCCAAAAGTGCGGGCTATAATTTACACATTCTCTTCGTTTTGTTGATTACATTTGTCATGCAATATCACGAATTATTCATACATTCGCCTGCATCAAAGGGAATGTTTTGCTCCGGCTTGAGTTGAAAAATAGTATCAGCACCAATTTTTCTATGGCATATTTGACAGGATACATCACAACGATCACAGCATTGTACCTTCCAAAGCCACACCAATGGAGCGAATGTTACATTCCCACATTCTTCGCCTGGTCTGGATGACCAGCTGCGGTCAGTGGTGAAATATTAAAATACCGACAAGTGGTAGATCGATAAATGGTTTTCCACAGCATGTTGTCCACCTCTAGGGGAAATTTCTGTCTCCGACATTTGAAATGCTTGGGAGGGCGTGAAAGCAGGAGAATTTTGGGATGAATTTACATCTCATTAAAATAATTCCATAGAGTGTCTTGATGCTCGAATGGAGCTATAAATGATGCCCCAGAATAAGTCATGTATTAAACATTATAAATTACTAAAACTCTCAGCGCTTGCTAATTCAATTAAACAACATTGCTCGCTCTTTCTCCATTAGGCCATTCCAAAATCACCTACCTGGAAATCGATATCCATTTTAATTTACATAAATTTTACATACATTAACTTTCACACCGTTCGTGCCTCCAAACCCCTTATGAGCTTCTGTAGCTCATCGAAATAAATCATCACCGACAAACCCAGAACCACTTTTGAGGCTTTTCTTGTTCAACGCTTACAATCAGACGCGCATTCCATCAATTATATGGACGGGGTGGATTCGGGCATCAACTAGCAGAACACTAGCTTCCATTCAACCGACACAGCTGGGGTTGCGGGGTTTGGAAGGATGAAGGAACGACCTTGGCACACCACCTTTCCATTAGCATATTTTACAGTACTACTATGAAATATGTCGGATATTCTCTTTATTTTGCTCCATATTTACGACACTATAACTCACGAACGACTTAACCAAACAAAACACTGTCAAGAACTATATTATAGCGCGCAAAAATACCTTTCCAACAAGCTATAGTATGACTCGATACAATGAATACAACTAGAACTACGCGCTTACAACGACACCTCGCGGAAATACCGCAGGACTTTTTTGACAGCCTAATATATATATATTTTTTGACGAGGGACTACGTCTTTCATTACTGTACCGGTGTGTAAGTTCAAAGTCTCGGAAACTTGAAGGGCAAGGTTTTGAACGTTAATACTTCTTTGCTGGCTGAACGAAGTGGTATGATAATCACTCAATTCGAAAGATAAAATGCCCAAGAATTAATTGCTTGGTTATTATTGGCAAGAAGTCATGTTTCAACAGCTTAAAAATTGCTTTGAAAACAGGCTATTGAAATCACACAAATATGTATATGAACAAATGCCCGCTCGGTAATCCATTCAGTTTCTCTTTTGCTTTCTCATGAAGTGGCCATTAGTAAATGTTCGTTTGTGAATGCGCCCGAGCGAAGAAATATTATTCCGTACACATTCGCGTAATCGACTAGGTACTCCAGTGACGCAATGGTATCCAAGAGCATCAGTTTCTATACATCTTGTGTATTATTCTCACGAGAACAAAAATCAATAATGTCATGCGAACCAAACGGTTCTTTTCAGGGCCACCAACAAGTTCGAAATAGTTGAATTCTCTATCATTATCTTAAATCATTATGCATACAAAAACGTAGTATGAAAGACTTAACGTTTCGCATAATGAGGCTTGGTTTAGTTGGTGTGGCATATTTTTCTAGATCCACAAAAGGTATATCAGTTTTAATAAACAGAACATTCAAAAGTCGATATTCACCACTGACACCTTTCCCCCCAAACAATAAAGTAGTTTTTATGCGAATTAATCACTGAGATTAGAAAAATATCTGTTCACTTATCTTGGAATATGTGAACAGTCGTCCAAACTAATGATTTTTCGAAGACATCAGGTCGAATAAACTAAATTTTACGAGAAATTCCTTAGATACTATGCGCCCAGAATTACGACGGCCGAATGCTTCTCGAGAGAGCGATTTTTGTTTTAACTTATATTTTGACATGCGACAGCTCTACTGAAGAACAGAATGACTCAAAGGTCATAATACTGATCGAACTTTAAGTGACTATCAACATTGCAGCTATAGTCAATAGTCATACTACCAAACAGGTAGGTGACCACTTTGCCACCAGCGACCAATTTGCCCCCACTACCCCTACCCGTCTTTATCATGGAGTATAACGGCTGAATTGTATGCAAACATGTTGTTTATTTCGGACAGTACAAGCAGCGAGTGAAATCTTAAAAACATACCTACTTTATTTGCTAAGTTGGTCACTTTTTCTTCCATCTTAACTGTTTGCATTTTAATCAAAAAATTTCTGAACAAATTTCCTATCTAATGGTATATATTATCACATCTATCGCAACTCTTAATTTTTCGTCACATTTTTCGGAGAGTGACCCCCCTATATAGAAATTAAAGACGTAGTCCTACGTCAAAAACTATATATTTCAGATATTGCAAATAATTTTTTTTTTCGTAAATAAAAAAGTACTGTTTTTTCTCTGTGTATACTTTTGCACGTTGAAACATTCCCTCCAACTCCTTCTAAAACACCATTTCGGTACGGCTCATAGTTTTGAGATTTTTTGATTTAGCAAGAGGAATTTTGATCAATTCAAAAATCCTCTTGCTAAAATTGATACGCCGTATGAAAAGTTACTCTTGACTCAAAATGGTCCCAATTTCTTGTGGATGATTCATTGTGATTTGAGACTGCCATAGATTGGCAGTCTTTATTGACTCGTGCTTCTCTTTAATGGGCTAGACCCCTATTATAAGAAATCCCGACTAGGGTAGACGCAAAACTTCGTGATCCGACGGCTCTAGAATGATCCGTCCGATTGAAGCTTGTGAACTACTTTTCGGCTTTGGGATTTCTCGCTTTAGTTTACCTTACTTCCGTGCGTGGCGCCTGGTTGCCAACGCTATTCACATATTTCGGAATAGTGAACGTAGTTGAACCCTACAAAGGTTGAACTGAACCTTATCGTTGATTGAATAAATTGAACTTTTTTGAATGAGGTCTTTGACTAACGTGTAACCTTATGAATTGAACTTTACTTTTTCGGTTGGTCGAACGAATTGAACTCTAACGTTGTTGAACTCATGTTTCGTTTGCTTGAACTAATTGAACTAACTTACTGGACGAGAATTCTGACTATTTATACATGAATTCTTACCCATGCCTCAATCCACAAGGGAGAGAAAAGATCTCCCTTTCCTACTCAGATAACCGGAACCGCATCAGTTATCTGCCTGCCTATTTGGTACATATAATTCATCCGATTTGTTTGCGTGGTTCTATGTCTATTCCATCCTCCACTACGACATCCGCGTGGGATTTTGTTTTGTTTCTATCCTTTTCCGCCCCTCGCGCTCATTCCACGCGCGGTAAAGGGCGTATATTTTTATCACCTCTCGCGTGGCCCATACGCCGCTCTCGCCTTGGATCTTATCAAAAAATGCCTCCTACGAAAAAAAATCAAATGCAACAACATCCAACATAATAAAATTTCTAATTCTCTTCCAATCTTCGCGCCACCTGCGTAGGGCCCCAAGTAAACATTTGTATTATTTGCCCTATTCCCTTTCCGTCGCAAAGCGCGCTATCTGACGCTAAGTTTGTTGGCGTCATAATAATGCGCCGCTTATCTGAAGCTATACAAACCAAAGAAAGGGAGAAAGGAAAAATACACATGGTTCCCTCCTGCTGGTATTGATTAATTCGCGCTTCAATTACATGATTTCATTCTTGGCCCTGCTATAACAAAAATAACGAAGCGAAAACTTTCTCCAAAAATTTTTTTTCATTGCTTTTCGAAGCCTTATCCGGATGTATAATTGTTTTCAGCATTCTCAATTTGTCATTTAAGAAATTATATTCCTGAAGGAAACATTGTTGGAATTGCTACTAGTGATTTTTTTTTTTTGTTTAACTATGATCGAACAACCGAAAAATAACAAAAAATAATAATAAAATGAATAAAAAAAATTAAAACTGGAACTCATTCGAAGGAATATCTACTCACACTACTAATATATTTCACTGAAATCAACATGAAAACGTTATAAAACAATCACAACAAACGGTGAATGGATATTTAACACATAGCGTTTGGAAAACACACTCTCCTAGATCAGCTGGCGGGCGTCTTACTTACTTACCATTCACTGACGACATTTAATGGTTTTTTTTATCCCATTTATTTATTTAAGGCTCATTAGCATTTTAGCTGTAACAGAGCCGAATTTTAATCTTGTACATGTCACATGGTTATCATATATCTATAATTAGCACATTATACAGTTGCCATTCGCCAGTATTCCTTCTATACCATTACATATGGTACATTCACACAGTAGCCATTTAGGCGTAAGAGTATTCTTTCTGTTCTTCCATTATCCAGTGAGACCACCGGACAGCGGAGACAGTTGATTGATCATTGTTGAGTTATTTATAGAACAGCAGCCCGATGTGTCTTGCAGAGCAGAGCAAGTTGTATGGATAAATCGATCTTATTTCGACCGTGGGTCGATCTCTATCGCTGATGATTGTTGCATGGACGTAGTTATTCTGTAGCAACACAAATATGGTCAATGAGGGTCCTGAGTTTTGAACTCACGATCGATCGCTTACTAAGCGAACGCGCAACCAATGTGGCTACGGAGACCCCCTTCATTTAATGGTTAGTGCAAATTCAAATAGAAATTGATAAACATAATCACGACCGAATCTCGCTTTTAATCGCATGAGCTGATGCAGCTTTGCGTAAATAAAAACACACTCTGTTAGTTCTAAAAATGTAACAAAAGCTAGAAGAATTCAAAGCAATTATCGAGTTTTTATTTTTCCAGGATTGTTATTGCATGTCACTGTACCAAGTGAGATGAAAAAAGTTTCGTTAAAGTTTGGTTCCTTCTTCAAAATAGTGAAATGAATATTAATTGCTCATTTTGGTCTGACGAATAAAAAGAATTCATGTCGTGCATTTGAAACAAAAGCATAAAAAACAATCACTAGTATTTCGTGTATCCTTCTTTAGCACAGATAATTGCCTGCAGACGTCGGGACATGCTTCAACCAAGTTTTGCAGGAAATGTTGATCAATTTGTTCACACGTCGTTAAACGTTCCGCAAACAGCAAAGCTTTGTTGGTCATCGTGCTTTTATCCATTTTTTGATCAAGAATTGGCCACAGGTTTTCGATCGGGTGATTGTGACGGCTAATCCATCAACTTCACACGATATTGACGGAAGTAGAACATCGTTTAGTGTGCCGTAAGATTTGGATCGTTGTTTTGCTGAATGATCCAATCTTTCGGCAAACCGGTTTTCCGTGCTGAGTTCTTCAAATTGTGCACAAGCACTCATTATACCAACGATTTGAACCAGGTTTCCAATACCGGACCAAACAAAACACCCCCAGACCATGATGTTGCCACCTTCATGTTTCACTATCTTCTGAACGTTCTTGTCAAGCAGCTCCTCTCCTCGGATTAATCCATACTCTGGGTCGAAAAGTTCGAATTTGCTTTCGTCTGACCACAACACCTTTCTCCAGAACAAGATTGGCTTGTGGATGTATCTATTGATGAACTTCAAAGTTCGATATTACTTACGAGACGCAACCGACGAGACGCAAATTTGCGCCTTAATCCTTGCTGTTGCAGGCTCAATCGCACTTTCCGTTCCGATATATTTAATGGTAGGCTTTCTTTTACAGTTCTGCCTGTAGCTCTGGGGCTATTTCGCACTTCTCTGTCAATTCTGGCATCTTCCGGGTCCGTGGAAGGGCGTTGGCGTCCACGTCATACTCTGTCGCAAATGGTACCAAGCTCTTGGTGCTTCCTTCCGAGCGTCTGAATCGCACCAATGCTAACGTTCTACTTATCCGCTATATTCCGAAAGAATACGTCATCTTGGCGATCCTTAACTATCAGTTTTCCCACAAAAATTTCGATATTTCATGATAAGCAAGAAGAAACTTATAACAACTCGCGAAACCGTATTCAGAATCAACAAATTCAATTTGACATTAGAGGTTGTTGGAACCCAAACACCGAAAGTCTACATAAATGTCATTGATATCAGTAATGACGCGCCATCTCCATCTGAATACGAAAACTGTTCACCTGTATTCTTTTATTGTACCACATTCAAAATTACCGTCTCTACAACATTATTCATTTGTTCACAAATATTATCAAATTTGGCACAATCAATGTACAAATGTTGTATTGGAATCCAAAAAAAATTTTTTTTTGTGATAATTGATATCTTACTTATGTAAAACAAACGATTCATAAGCAAAGGAAAAAAAATAAACAATATATTTTTTATTATTGCCAGTATACCCTGCGTTTCACAACTATAGAAGCACTCATTTTTTCTATGTTTCCAGAAATATGTAAGAAGTCGATTAAATTGAAGTATATAGTGTAGAATACAATAACTATCTTCATTTATAAGACTGGCCATTTCCACTCTATCGTTGTGTTCAGGCGCGAAACATTCAAACAAATAAAATTCCAGCTTTTCATAATTATAGAACCGGATGGAAAAACACTCACTCCTCTACAAAATTGACGTCATTCTAACATGAATTACGATAAGTTTCTAATTCGTAGGTCATCCTTAGTTCTCAATCAGTTTAAGTAACCCATTCGAGGTGGTTACTAACATGCTGCGTCATGTTGTAGTGTTGTATCTCGGTTTACGCAGAGGATACTGCTTGTTTAAGCTCTTCAAATGACTCATACTGCTTGTAAACTGTATCTACTATTCGTCCTCATAAGTTCCTGACAGGGTTTTGATTTGGTAAACAAGCTGACCAGTCCAGAATCGGAAGCCCCTAGTTATTAGACCATAAATAGCAGTGAATGATTCTGAAGTATATATATAAAATATATATATATATATATATATATATATATATATATATATATATATATATATATATATATATATATATATATATATATATATATATATTACATATATAAAGCGGCCCACATATGTTTGATATTATGGCACATTATTGAAGCCCTTAGACCAGGGGTTTTCATTTTTTTTATGGCTGAGCAGTTTTTATAGCAAAAACATTTGACGGAGCACCTGAATTTTTGAATCAATAAAACAAATCCTATTTGCATTGACATTATCCACCTGGGAACAACTCTTTTTCGGTTGCGCGTCACAATTACGCGATATCTGACCCGGAGTAAACAAGATAAATCGGTATGTGCCCAATTATATTAATTTAAAGAATGCTTTATATCGAGGTGGGGTTTCAAGTGGGAGCATTTGCTTTAACTTCGCGGAGCACCATTTGAAAACTCCTGCCCTAGACGAACAATTATATTGCACAAACCAAAATATTGTGCCATAATATTCAATATTATTGATCAGTAATTTGAATGTCTATGGGCTTCTCAAGATTTAGAATTGAAACTGTACAAAAACGAGCTCTAAATGACGATACAGAATATCTGGAGGAAGACTACTGTGACTACTATGTCATGCTCCTGTGTCGGGACAGAGTAAAAGATATAATCTTCCGCAATGAATTCCCAGAACATCTCCTTCCTGAACGATTCAAACATGACTTGAATATTCAACCATTGTTATGATATGCGATCATGTCATAATCATACGCTTGACGGATGGTTCCGATAATTATTCAACCGAAATCATATTCCGGAGGAAGCTATCAATCCCTCAACTATATTATCCTTCCGCCAATTCCGATGCGTATCCGATCCTCCTAGCGTCACGCGCTGACCATCCGGAAATATTCCGAGCTGGCTTGAGAAATACATTGCCACACCATGGAAACAGAATTAGCATGATAATGGAATAATATTGATCAATTTGTATCCGTCATTTTCACCGTTTGCTGCTATTCCACCACGTTGGCCACGAATCGTCCTTCATAAATAGTTATATAAGCACGGAACTATCCATCAAAAGCGTTAAGCTGGCAGGCGAATCCTTTCCAAGTGCCAAGAAGGAAGAAACGTTTGATTGGCGTCGATTTCCTTCTTTCGCCTTGTGTTTCGTCCCGAGGAACCGCGGAAATCCGCGCGATACGGCAGGAAACGATTATAGTCGAGCCAAGTAGGGACTCAATCAAATTAATAGCGAGCTCGTTATCGAGTATGATTAATTCGTTACCGACATAGATGAACAATTTATTTGTATCAATTCTTCACAGATCAGCACCGAGAAAGCCGTTTGCTCAATCAACTCCTTGATGGTTAATATACTGGAATGATATGTGCGAGGAATGGTTCAGTCGGAAGTCAATAAACATCAAATCATCCCGCTTTTGACGTGTTAAAATCGAGACTGCAAGTGTACTGCGGAAAATTCCCGACCAGCTTCAGTCGGAAGCCATCTTCCAAGAAAGCAGGAATAAGCCAATCGGAATGGGAACACATCCGCCCCGTCGTAACGGAAAACAAACAGCGAACTTTATTTCACGCACTGACTTTGGAAATCACATTCCCGGCATCATCACTCCCACCGCCACCATCGTCATCAACAACAATGTTACAAATCCTGGGTAAAGTGAGTTGGTGAGATGGTATTTCTGCCTGCCAACAAGGTGCTCTGGGGTGAGCTTTCCGCTCAGGTTTGGCCTCGTTAGGGCATAAATAATGTATCATCCGTGTGTGTGCTCAATTGGTTAGACAAGAAAAGCATCGCCATCTTGAAGGATCAATCCCAGCTGGCTCCCCTGCCTGCTTGCTGGCTGGTGAAGAAGGATAAAGAAAACCGACGATTTGCGTCTGCCACACTGGTGTTGCCTTTGTGGAGCACTGAAACTCTGGTCCAGCAGCGAAAGTAAGTCCACGCTAGGTAATGGATACTTGCAGCAGCATCTTTATTTATGTGGTGCGTCTTCAGAGACGGCGGCGAGCGGCCCTACACAAATGACTCGGCAGTTTGACTTGCAAATGAGATTTGGGATCAAATCGCAGATAATGGAGGGCACATCGCTCATCCCCCGGTAAGTGATCGGACTCAGCTCTCTGCTGGAGGAAGAAACTTTTGAGTAAAATATTGAGCAATCATTATTGCGAGTTTGTATTTGTTGGATGCTTTAATGTAGCTGAATATATCGACTTATTGGATAAACTCAAGTGCGAGGTAGCTTGTAAATAATACATTGGAATGCATGCATATCAAGCATTTGTGCGCTTCCTGATTTAAATTGAAATTGAAATGAATCAGACAATCAGTGAATTCCAACGTCCAATACCGACATTTATTAGTTAGGGTTGAAGAAAGAAGAGAAGAGTCGGTATTGTTTTCGTTACTTCTTTTATTTTTTTGACGTAGAACTACGTCTTTCAGAAAAGGCGCCAAATCAGAAAACAGGTCACGTTTTCATGAAATAAACTTAACTCTATTATAGTGACTTTCAGTTCATTTCGGCTGGTTCGTCACTTTCACTTCCATTTTTGGAAGAATGTCGGGAGTGAGAATTGAATTCGTGATCTCTGTGTGAGAGGTATGGATGTTACCACTACGCCAGATCACCTCCTAAATAAACTTAATTTTTTTTGTGCGGTTTTCTGTTCTTGTGCGGATTTTTTGTGCGATTTTTTTTTTGTGCGGTATATAAAAAGAAGCATATTTGACGAAGTTATCGTCCATTTAATTTTTTTTGGATGGTATATACGCATTTCAGTGCGAAAAAAGCATGTTTGCGTCTCAATTATCCGCTCCCTATCTACCGCACAAAAAAAGTTGTTTTCAAAATGTGTACCGAACACGATTTTTAAAGCTACTGGTGAAATTTTGCACGATTTTTTTCATGCGGTCCCTATCCCCCGCACAAAAAAAGGTTTGTCTGTATCATATATTTACTGATGGGAAAAAATGATAATAGTGTTCGGTATTGGTAATTATATTATATTAACCTGGTGAGTTTTTTCGTTATTTCATACATACATATCACAGGAGGCATCTCGTGTAGGATCACAGAGGGCGGTTTTCATCATATCTCGTTCCACTTCGGTATCTTTTCTCTGATACGCACCATCCACCGACTGTTTACCATCCTTCTGCCATCATCACTCGGTAAACACTGGTGGAGTTAACATACAATACCCAACAACCAAACAAAACGGCCCTTTTCAGGGCCACCAAATCATTATCAAAGAGTTTAAAGATGTAATTCTTCAAACATATCCAAAATCAACAGATAGTCTAACGGAATCCTACGTCAACTATGCGGACGCGTCTCGGACACAACCCTCCTGTGACTTTTTCTCACACATTTGTTAACTCTACCCGTATTTCGAATGCTTATAACTAGAACATCGGAGAGATGTTTGCATCAATTGATAGACAATATTTATATATTAGGCTGTCAAAAAAGTCCTGTGGTATTTCCGCGAGGTGTCGTTGTAAGCGCGTAGTTCTAGATGTATTCATTGTATCGAGTCATACTATAGCTTGTTGGAAAAGTATTTTGCGCGCTATAATATAGTTCTTGACAGTTTGTTTGGTTAAGTCGTTCGTGAGTTATAGTGTCGCAAATATGGAGCAAAATAAAGAGAAAATCCGACATATTTTACAGTACTACTATGATAAAGGCAAAAATGCATCTAAAGCTGCCAATAAAATTTGTGCAGTTTATGGACCCGATACAGTTTCCATTTCCACCGCACAACGATGGTTTCAACGTTTTCGTTCTGGTGTAGAGGTCGTCGAAGATGCGCCACGCTCCGGAAGGCCTGTCGTCGAAAATTGCGACATAATCGCTGAATTAGCCGAGAAAGACCGGCATAGTAGCAGCCGTAGCATCGGCCAAGAGCTGGGGATAAGTCATCATCTGCTTCCCTATGGCCAAACACTCAATTCGGACCTGTACTGCCAACAACTGGACTGCTTGAAGGTAGCACTCATGAAGAAGAGGCCATCTTTGATAAACAGAGGCCGCATTGTCTTCCATCAGGACAACGCCAGGCCACACACTTCTTTGGTGACGCGCCAGAAGCTCCGGGAGCTCGGATGGGAGGTTCTTTTGCATCCGCCGTATAGTCCGGACCTTGCACCAAGTGACTACCACCTGTTTTTGTCCATGGCGAACGAGCTAGGTAGTCAGAAGTTAGCCACAAAAGAGGCCTGTGAAAATTGGCTATCCGAGTTTTTTGCCAATAAGGAAGCGAGCTTCTATAACAGGGGTATTATGAGGTTGGCATCTCGTTGGGAACAAGTCATCGAACAAAACGGCGCATATTTGACTTAAAACAGATGATTTTAACTAATTTTATGAACAAATGAAAATTCAAAAAAAAATACCGCAGGACTTTTTTGACAGCCTAATATAGTCCATATATTATATGCTCTGGAGTACCTCAGGGCTCAATTCTAGGACCAATATTGTTCTCTTCATATATTAATAATCTTCCTCAAGTGTTGAAATTTTGCAAAATTCACATCTTTGCGGACGATGTGCAAATTTACTTTGATTGTCAGGATAATTCGGCAACAATGGTTTCAAAGAAAATCAACGATGATTTAGCCAGAATATATGCATGGTCGAACATGAATAAGCTTGTGTTGAATTTTAATAAAACCAATGCTTTATTCATAAACAACTCTCAAAACAACATTATACTAAAACCGACGTTGGAGTTTAAGAACTCCACAATAGAATTTGTTGAAGATGGTGTCAGCCTTGGTATTACTATTCAATCCAACTTCAGTTTTGATAAATATATATTCAAACAATGTGGGAAAGTGTATGCTGGTCTTCGTACATTGTATGCTACTACATCTTTCCTCAGCGCCGATATGAAACTCAAGCTTTTCAAAACTCTTGCATTACCTCATTTCATAGCTTGTGATTTCCTGCTTTCCGAATCATCAATGTACGCTCAATCGAGATTACAAATAGCATCGAATGCATGTGTACGATATGTATTAAACTTAAATAGATTTTCCAGGGTTTCTCATTTACAATATCGTCTGCTCAATTGCCCATTTATAAAGTTTGCACCTATAAGATGTTGTTTATTCTTATTTGATCTTGCGAGAACAAGCCATCCTGGCTATTTACACGAAAAATTAAATATTTTGAGAACCGCGCGCGCAAGGAAATATGTTATTCTTCGACACTCCACTTCCAAATACGGCAATTCATTCTTCATGAGAGGTGTTTCACATTGGAACTCATTACCCAACAATCTAACTCTAATAAATTCGAAATTTGCATTTAAGAAGAAATGTTTAGAGCACTTTAACCGTTAAATTAGTAGAATTAGTCAAATTGAAATCATAAAAGTTGTATTAGTGACGCACTATTCTGTATACAAATCATTGTAGCATTTAAATGAGACTAAAGTCTCAAGTTACATAATACGAATTAAATAAATAAATAAATCAATAAATATTTCTACTCATCTATCACAATTAATAAAATGCAATTTTTCATGAGATGAACAATTGAACTGAACTGTAAAATGTCTAGCGTTATCTAAACGCCCTAACTGCCAAGTTTTGATTGGCCCGATTTACAGTTTCCCCAACACAGACTTCAAAATCAATGTACCTGTGGAAATCCGCTTTGCAAATATACATGCAAGTTGGGGGTATTTTTGTTCCCACCGAGCTATGTTTCCCTAACACGGACTTCAAAATAAATGTGTCTGGGGGAATTCGCTTTGTCAAAATATGCAAGTTGGGGGTATTTTTTTGTGTTGAGTAGTTCTGTACTCGCTTGTCGTTGTGTAGACCGGAATATGTTTCACTAAAACGTACTTTTAAAATGAGAAGACTGGGAATCGCCATTTCAGATACTAGAGGTGAATAAACTTTCGCGGTTCGAGAACTACGTAAACATGAGATGTGCAATAATTTCAGAGGGAAATGTAAAATACAATGATCGTTTGACAATTCTTCCGTTCACATATTTTGGTAGTCCTAGGCATCATATCAAACGTAAAAGGACGTTCATCAAATTTATTTGCAACGAAGAACATAATCTATAACAAAAATTTCGATATATTCTAAAATAATATTCAAAGTAAACAAGTGGATTACATAATATAATTGCGTAGTTCTACGTCGAAAATATGCGGTCGCGTCCTAGATACAACCTCTTACAATTTTTTGACGTAGGACTACGTCTTACATTAAGGGTGCCAAATCAGAAAACAGGTCACGTTTTTATGAAATAAAGTTAACGTTAATAACTATTTTTGCTGCGAACGAGTTTTAACGATTTGCGTACCAATCGAATCGGAAACTTTCTAGGATTTGTTTGATATGCTACACATTACAATCCCATAGTCTGTATATGGTTTAAATTCATGAAAATTGGAAGCATTCCCATTTCCCCATACATTCATTCTGTCCATTTGTGTGCTTTCCCGAACAAAGCTGCTAATAACGAGCAACTTATGCAGCCGCTAGAATAGAAACAGTCGGAGACGAATGAATCGTTGGATTTAAAGTCTCCGTAAATAAAGGAAAAGAAGAAGAATAGAAGCAATGAAGTTGGGATAGAGAAAAGAGAAAATTATTAGAATATTTCTGTGCCCGAAACAACAAAGGTCGCTTACTCTGCTCGTTTTGTGTTTTATGTTTCGCCTCGAGCTGTGAACGCTAGCGAAGATTTCACTTGAAATTTATCGCTGCTACTGTGTCCATCTGTTAGACGCGTGTTTGATGCTTGTTGAATGGCGATGTGCGGAAGATGCCTCTCGTTAAATACTTAGTGCAATGCGTGCATTGATATAAAGAAATAAATTGCGACATATCGCCAATTAGTGTATTGTTCTCGCAAAGGCAAGAAAGAATCTTTGCTTCTTGAAATGATTATTCAAAACCACTGAAGCCATTACACCTTTTCAGGGTCCCCGGAACTTTTTACTAATGAGTTATTTACGAACTTTCGGCGTATTCGCAAATAGTATCCGAAATAATAAACCAACAAAACTTACAACAAAATTAAAAAAAAAAAAGATTGCGTAGTCATACGTCCTAAGCGGTCATATCTCGGATACAACCCCTTGATTTTTTTTGTTCCTGACAAGATTTCTGAGCTCTATCTTTAACGTCATTGAGGAATCAATCAATCCCATCAAATAAAAAAATAAGCTTCTTTTCCTCGTTGGAAAATTTTTTTGACGTAGAACTACGTCTTTTATTAAGGGTGCCAAATCAGAAAACAGGTCACGTTTTTATGAAATAAAGTTAACGTTAATAACTATTTTTGTCGCGAACGGATTTTGGCGATTTACATACTAAACGAATCGGAAATTCCGTAAGATTTGTTTAATATGCTATACATTAGATTCCCCTGGTTTGAAGATGGTTAAAATTCCTGAAAACTTTAAGCGTTTTCATTTTCCCATACATATGTTCTGTCCATTTGTGTGCTTTCCCGAACAGAGCTGTCAATAACGAGCAACTTATCGACGACCAACGGAGGGAAAATCGTAGGATTTAAAGTCTCCGTGAACAAAGGAAAAGGTAAAAGAATGAAGGGGAATACTTGCCAAGAGTATAAACAGTGGCTACCGCTGAAGCAAACTTTCATTCGGCATCGGACTGTTGAGCAATCCAGTTCACTTTGCTTTCGCTGTGCTTCGATCTAAGATAGAGGCGAATGAACTGCAAAAGTTTAAAGCCTCTTAAAAACAAAGAAAGAAAGAAAGAAAGATCTAAGATTGGACCCCACCAGTGGTAATCCAACTTGGATATCGTCGTGTGGATTTTTCAGTTCGTTTTTGGCGTTATTCATATCGTGTGTTTTTCTTTCCGCGTCATAAATTGGACGCTTCGCGTAGTGTGTGATGAGCATGAAGAAGAGGAAGGCATGCTCGAGTCCTGCAAAAAACGAACGCATTGCCAGGGGCAATAAAATTCCGAGGTAAGCGTCATCTAATGCTGCACGCGATGTTGGTGCAGTGAAAAGCGCTCGCACTGAACCGAGCCTTCGCGAGTGTGACACCGCATCGAACAACAGCGAAGTAGGCGATTTCGGCGCGTCGGTCGAAAATGTAAACGCCGTTAGCCAGACAGCAACCAAAATCAAGCTCCCCCCGCTGGTGGTGAAGGCGGTCGCTCTTGACAAAGTCATCAGCGAATTCGCATCGATGGGTGTTACAGCAAAGAACAAGCATAATTCAGTCTTTTTCAAAGCTGTTAAAAAGTTTGTTTTCCGTCATCATAAGGGCTTCGTTGATGCCTTTGACAACGCATCAATGCATTAAACTGACATGGCGAAGCAGGCGTTAAGGTTGAGCGCCAAAAAAATATTTGGGGAATACCAAGCAACTTGAAAGTCTTATTGGAATGTTGTAAGTCATTTGGGTTCGCGTGCCAGTCGCAAAACTGCCTTCAACTAGGATTGCATTTGCGCTAATATTGATAATAATGAAGCATTGCTACTGTTTTCGAGATTGTTATTAACAAAAAGAGTTTATTTTGCTTGTTTAGTCACCAAGATAGTAAATGTCGTTCTGGAATTTTGTATGTGATTAGATTTCGCTTGCCAGTAGCAAAGCCTCCTCCGCTAAGGGTGACAGCTGCGCTTCCCTCTAGCATGAGAAAGTAATGCAACTTTTTTCGAGGCCAGTAATATTAACATAAGCGTTTCTTTTGAGAATAGCGCAAAATGTTGAGAAGTGTTTACATTCCTAGTAGTTTCAAGCCAACAATGTATGGCGACTTATATAAAATAAGAGTATCATTCTACGTCAACAATGCGGTCGTATCTTGGACACAACCTCCTATAATTTTTTCCTACCTTATACAAGGGAACTTCCATATAACATCACGCGATATAACGTCACTCGATATAACGTATACATTCTCAAAGTAAAAGAGTGTAAAGGAGTAATTTTATGAATTTTTTTTTTCTGGAAGAACAATATTTTTTACTCTGTACAATTTTCCACTTCATTCATTTCAAAAATGTTGTAGCCCATTTTCAAATTCAATTGAAAGTTGTTCACAATTTGAATCTGCACACCAAACGGCATGCTGGAAACAATCCGAATAATATGGAATTGATTGTCAAACCATTTTTGAAGTTTGAAACATCGAACAAAATTGCCTGGAATCACAAACATTGAATATACTCATCCAAATGATAATCACTAAAACTAATTGGGCACACACAATACAACTCAATACAAGCACTCACCTCTGAAATCGAGCACTACTTTCAATGTGTCACATACAGTTTATCCTCTCGTAGGGCGGAAGTTTACTCTATACTTTTGCCTGGCAGCCCTATTTGCGTAAATTGCATCGTGAACCGCCACAGAATAACAATAACAGTGTTTCTAATTAAAACAAATTCAATTACTCTCAGTTTAATCCAATTAAAATCCATTCGACACCATACACTACCACTCAGTGGCATTAGAATGCATCTCCCGATCGCATCCCATTCCAGTGCTCAAAACGGATGGGACACTCACCAAAGCCATCTGCAATTAATTTTCACTATTTTTTCACTACTTCTCACCTCGAAAGCGATATCCACTGTGTCACCTTTCCCTTCACACCCCCACACTGACTAATTCACTTCCATTCGGGGTGAAAATGAATAATAGTCCTCCCACCATCACCAGTACCACTATTTCCACCACATGCGCTCCAACACCATCCCCACCCCAGGTACACCTTATTTATTGGTTACCATTGGATTTATTTTCCAGCAAGCAATCTGTTCCCGCTGGCCTGTCCCAAACTATCACGACCGCTCACCTATACGGCTCTCAACAGGCGTTAATCCCGAATCCTATTAGCGTCAAACACCCGTAGACCGCGCGCGCTATGGCGATGACAGCTGAATTCGATCCCTCCCCTCTGTCAGCTGAAGTGGCAAACGACCAGCGAATCCAACACCGAGATCCGTTACGTTTTGAACTCGATGTCGTACTCGAAGGAAAATCCACCACGATAGAAAATTTCCCTGCCGTCTTCCGAAACCACTTAAGCCTCGAGCTATGGGCGGCGATAACGCACCTTGGGAAAATTTCACTCACTTTGGCTAATTATTTTTCACTGCAACTCGTTTCGATTTCTTGGTGCGTCTTTAACCACTTGGGTGGCTATCCAAACACCAAACACCAGTTCCTCCTTTGCTCTCTTTTTCTCTGTTACCCCTAATATCCTAACGGCAACTCAACTTCAACGGATTTCGGCGTGTGGAAATTTTCCCTCCTCGGAAGTCTCGGAATCGGAAAATCTGCGGGGATCCGCGCGGATTGGCACGTGTTCACGCTGGCAGCGCTAGTGAAGAACTGTTGAGCTTCAGCGCTCAGCCAGCTGGGCGGACGGCAACCGACCCCGACGAAGGATCAGGCAGGCGGATCCGGAAAAACGGCTGTGGGAGAAACACTGGCTGACCGGCGAGTCGCTCTCTTGTGCTCCGATTCTCCGCTGCGCGCCAAGAGAGAAAACCATTTGTTTACGTTTGTGTTTCGAAATTCGAACTTCGAAAAACGTGCTCCGGTAAGAGAGGATGAGGATGGTTAAGCGATGACGGGGGTTCCTCGAGCATATGTGTGCCCTTGTGGGGAGAGGTGGGAAATTCGAGGAAGGAAAATCTCCGCCAGCGTCGACAGCATGTGTTAAACGAGAACGGTGGCAATAATATGCAACGGAAGGTCCTCTTTTTTGTGTGCTGTATTCTGGGACTATTTTCCAGTTGAAAGAAAACAACTCTCGTGGTAACAGGAATGAATGCAAATGAAGCAATGAGTGAACATGTATGGACATTGGACGCTTTTTTGCATATTAGTTTTCTTCTGGTCACTTGTGTTTTACATTTCAGTCAATCAAACTCAAATCTGCGACCTTCGTTCGTTATCACAAAGTAGCTATGTTTTGGATTAATGACGTAGAATTACGTCTCTTGGAAATATTAAGGTTGAAATTTTAAAAACAAATTATTGGTGGCGTCACGAAAATTATCCAATATTGGACGTTTGTCAGTCATTTCTTGATGCAATTGCTAGATTTTTAAATCAATCGATTCGAACACTCCACAACAATAAAAATAGGGTTTACATGAATGTTTCTAACTTCCCCTACATTTATGTAGACCGTAAGGCGTATTTTGCTCAACGATGTTCAAAATCAACATGCTAACAAATGGTCGGGGCCAAATGCTAACAAATGCCAAAACGAACCAAGCGCCAAAAACATTATTTTGAGGTATTTCAACTTGAAGTTGGGCTCCCACTAGATGACTGTGTCGGATCAAATCTATCATTTTACCACTCACGCGTCACAAACAGGATGTAAAACATAATACTTCCTTTCAAGCTGTAAGCACACATCTTCGTCAATTTCTGGTTCAGAACCTTTAGAAATATGAAAAAACAAAACTATGTTTCTGCTTGACACGCAAAACTTCGTTTTCTTTGCAGCCAGAGCGAACCAAGTACATGCTAGTTATTAACATAATATCATTACTCAACACATTAGTGTTTTGCAATGGTTCTTGACTAATTTCTTGAATGGTATATGTATTGACGCACTTTTGCTGTTTTTTACGAAACAATATCTTAATAAATGAAAACAAATTGATTAAGGAATGCATTACACTTGGTTCGTTGTGGTTGAACACAATTTTGAAAAATGCAGATAAGCGCTTTTACACTTCATGGCAGCCCTTAGCCTGTCTTACTTACCAGATCCCGACGACATCTGATTCCGAGAGCTTTCCGAAACAGAAAAATCCGTTCAAGATTCGAATCTGCCGTCTTGGGACGATCAATATCGTCCCATGCCATATTGTGGGTTTATGGTTCGCTTTGGTTGTACGCAATTTCGTTTTTTTTACAGTCTGCTACACAGAATTTTTCGTTTGGAGCTGTTGTCCATTGTCCGAATAACATGGTTATTTTACAGTCGATAGATTATTATTTTCTGCATCCAATGGTGTAAGTAACTCAATTTTGAAAAAACGGCACTTGGTTCGTTTTGGCAGAACCCCAACCAAATATCGTAACGTAAACCAATGTCAACTATGCGGCCATGTCTCGGACACAACCCTTCAACCTTCCCAGTGAGTTTGATCTTTTCGAGAAAATATTCTTGAGAAATTTTAGTTGGTTCTTTTCAAACTATTCCTATAAATGTATTTCAATTCGTTTAAGTATAATTGCATTTATAAATCGAATCAAATTCAACACATTCGAGCAGTGACATTAAGTATTTACTACGTTTGGTATGAATAAAACTGGCAACTGAGTATGAACTTTTCGAAAATGGAAGTTTACTTGATTTCGTATGAATAAAACAGCATTTATCAAGTATTTACTTTGTCATTATCAAGTATCATTGCTTCGACAACTCGCAAGCAGATCGGTCGAACCTATATTTGATCCGATACAGGTGTTTTTTTTACATCCGTTTCTAGTGTGTATTTTTTCATCTGGTGCGCTGCGAGCGAAGTAAAGCTCATAAAAAGTGGTGCGCTATCGCGACAATCCGGCAGCAAGACACATCATCACACACGCTACACAGCGGCGGCAAGTAGAAGTTTATTTTCCTCTTTCTTCTTCCATCATTCTGAATAGCTTCTGTGCACGATTTACACCATTGTTTAAACTTTGTGTTTACCAAATCGGCAAGCGTTGGCATTAGGGGTGTCCATTTTGATACATCACCGTTGAACTATTATTGGAACTTTTTTCATTTTCAAATTACACATAATAACAAAAATTGAAATAAATAAAATTTTCAACAATAACTAATATAGAAATATAATTTCTTTTACTAATTTATATTTTCCATATTATTATATTCTGTTCATATCGAACAGTTGTCTACTTCTTCGTTTTTATTAATATGGCAGAGGGCGGGGAGGATCCCCCATCCACGCCAAAGAATATATCAGATAATGAACCTCCTCCTGAAGAGCAGGAGGATGAAACAGAAGATGAGGAGGAAAATTCCTCTGAAGATGAGGAAAAAGACGAGAAGCAGGATTTTCGTCTAAAAGAACGCCCTGATGGCACCAAAGGCCCATTTATCGAATACTTTAGACGAAAATCCAAACCTCTTAATGTCATTCGCATCTCAAAAGAGTTGACACAGAAATTTTCCGAAGTTACCGAGATTACTCGGATGGGGCCAGACAAATTACGAGTTGTCGTCTCCAGCAGAACCCAAGCGAATGAAATAACGCGCTGTGATCTCTTTCCGATCGAGTATCGCGTATACGTACCCTGTTGCAACGTTGAAATAGACGGTGTAATAAACGAAAAGGGTTTGACTCGAAAAGAGATACTCGATGGTGTCGGTCGCTTCAAGAACTCTTCACTTAAAAGTGTGAAGATTCTTGCATGCGATCGACTGAAATCTGTGTCACTTAAAAATGACAAAAGGGTTCTCAATCGGACAAACTCTTTTCGTGTGACTTTTGAGGGTTCCGCCCTTCCTAACTACGTTGCAATAGGTGCACTTCGTTTACCTGTTCGGTTGTTTGAACCCCGGGTAATGAAATGCAACAAATGTATGCAACTCGGTCACACGGCCGCCTATTGTTGCAACAAAAAACGTTGCGCAGATTGTGGAGAGAGCCATGATGAGAATCCTTGCCCGAAAGAGCGCAAGTGTCTTCATTGCGGCGGAACTCCTCATGATCTTACTCAATGCCCGGTGTACATACAACGAGGGGAAAAAATCAAGCGTTCCTTAAAAGAACGTTCCAAGCGGACTTATGCAGAAATGCTTAAGAGTCCCGTTCCAACGACTCAGGACAATCCCTACTCCATTCTGCAGAACGACGAGCCTGTTGCTGACGCTCCCAATGCAGGAAGTTCCGGTACATCGCAGGGTGCCATCAGGAAAAGAAAAATTACTTCTTTTCCATCACTCCCCAGAAAGACGACCGAAACTTCCCAAGTTGGAATGAAAACTCGAATTGAACGTGTTGAGAATAGACCGAAGCAAGTACCTCCTGGTTTAAGCTGTTCTTCCACGCACCAGGGGTCCTCAGCACTTCCCGGAGCAGCACCCAACACGTCTGCTCCTTTTTCGCGGTCGAGGCAACAGCCACAATCTGGCTTGCTTGCGCTTTCTGACCTGGTGGACAACATTTTAAATGCTTTAAATATAAACGACCCTCTTAAAAGCATAGTATTATGTTTGCTTCCGATTGTGAGAACATTTTTGAAAGAAAAATGTGGTTTTTTGGCAGCGTTCATTTCTCTCGATGCCTGATTCAGTGCAAGAGGTCAAGGATTTGACCACTGTAATACAGTGGAATTGCAGAAGCATTATTCCTAAACTAGATCAGTTTCAATTTTTAGTTTACAGCTCTAACTGTGATGTATTTTCTCTGTGTGAAACATGGCTTTCTTCAGCCGACGAGCTGAATTTCCACGATTTCAACACTTTTCGCTTCGATCGAACTATTGGGGATTAAAAAATGTCACTTCTTCTATAGAGTCATTCTCCCATCGATGACAGGCATTGAAGTTGTTGCTTGCCAGACACAAATCAATGGCAAAGACCTCTGCATTGCTTCGATATATATCCCTCCCAGAACTACGGTAGGCCGCCATCAGTTCTTTGATACTATCGAGGCAATGCCGGAGCCGCGGGTAATCTTAGGTGATTTCAACTCCCATGGAACAGCATGGGGATCACTCTACGATGACAACCGTGCCACTTTGATTTATGATCTGTGCGACAACTTCAAATTTACAGTTTTGAATACTGGGGAAGCAACCAGAATAGCCAACCCTCCTGCACGGGAAAGCATGCTAGACATATCTCTATGCTCTTCTTCGTTATCCCTGGATTGCATGTGGAAGGTAATCCAAGATCCCCACGGTAGTGATCACCTACAAATAATTTTATCGATCGCTAATGAATCAAGCTCTCGTGAGTCAGTCAATATTTCGTATGACCTCACGAAGAATATTGACTGGAGAACATTTGCGGAAATAATATCTGAAGCAATTGTTTCAATGCATGAACTTCCTCCACTCGAAGAGTATAACTTTATATCGAGTTTGATTTACGAAAGCGCACTTCAAGCTCAAAAGAAACGTGTACCGGCTACCACTTTCCGACGTCGTCCTCCATCACTTTGGTGGGGCAAGGAGTGTTCAAAGGTCTACCTTGAAAAATCATCCGCTTTCAAAAAATTCAGGAAAACTGGATTAGTGGAATGGTTTCGAAAGTACCAAGCTCTAGAAGCCAAACTAAAAGGTCTGATTAAAGCAAAAAAGCGTGGATATTGGCGGAAATTCGTCAATGGTTTGTCAAGGGAGACCGCTATGAGTACTCTTTGGAATACGGCTAGGAGAATGCGTGGCTGGAACCATACCAATGAAAGTGAGGAATACTCTGACCGTTGGATTTTCAAATTTGCAAGGAAGGTTTGTCCCGATTCTGTTCCTGCACAAAGCGTCGTACGCGATATTCCGCTCCAATGCGATTATGAGAATTTTTCGATGGTAGAATTCTCAATTGCCCTCCTCTCATGTAACAATTCAGCTCCGGGGTCGGACAAGATTAAATTCAACTTGTTGAATAATCTTCCCGACTTGGCAAAACAGCGTTTGCTGAACTTGTTCAACAAGTTTCTGGAGCTGAATATTGTCCCGCATGACTGGAGACAAGTGAGAGTGATAGCCATACGGAAACCCAACAAGCCGGCTAGCGATCACAACTCGTATAGGCCGATTTCAATGTTATCCTGTATTCGTAAATTGTTAGAGAAAATGATTCTACTTCGTTTGGACAAGTGGGTCGAATTTGCTCGCAAAGAACAAATGGCTTCCGTTTTTCTCGATATCAAAGGGGCATTTGATTCAGTTTCCATGGAAATTCTTTCAGAGAAGCTTCATAATCGTGGACTTTCACCAATTCTTAACAATTTCCTGTACAATTTACTGTCAGAAAAACACATGATTTTCTCTCATGGCAGCCAGAAATCTTCTCGTTACAGTTTTATGGGCCTACCACAAGGCTCCTGCCTAAGCCCCCTCTTGTGCAGTTTTTACGGCAATGATATGGATGATTGTCTAACTAGAGACTGCACGCTGAGACAACTTGCAGACGATGGAGTTATTTCCATCACGGGTACTAATCCCGTCGTTCTGCAAAAGTCGTTGCAAGATACCCTGAACAATCTGTTCACGTGGGCCCTCAAGCTGGGTATCGAATTCTCTACGGAGAAAACTGAAATGGTCGTTTTTTCTAGGAAGCACGAACCCGCCCAATTCCAGCTTCACCTATCCGGCAAAGCGATCAGGCACTCGATGTTTTTCAAATACCTTGGAGTATATTTTGATTCTAAATGTACCTGGGGGAGACACATTGCGTATTTGAAACAGAAATGCCAGCAAAGAATAAATTTTCTCCAAACAATAACCGGAACATGGTGGGGTGCCCATCCAGGAGACCTCATTCAGTTGTACAAAACAACGGTATTATCAGTGTTAGAATATGGCAGTTTTTGCTTCCGATCAGCTGCCAGGATTCATATTCTCAAGCTGGAGAGAATACAATATCGTTGCTTGCGTATAGCCATGGGGTGTTTGCATTCGACACATACGATGAGTCTCGAAGTTTTGGCAGGAGTACCCCCGCTTACTCTTCGGTTCACAGAATTATCCTACAGATTTCTCATCCGTTGCAAGATCATGAATCCATTGGTGATTGATAACTTCGAAAATCTACTCCAACTGATTCCTCAGTCAAGTTTTATGTCTTTATACCATGAGTACCTTACCCACGACGTGCACCCTTCACCAGGCATCTCCAACCAAGTTTGCTTCCCATACTTTTGCAATTCCTCTGTCATTTTTGATCTGTCCATGCGACAAAAAATCCATGGAATCCCAGATCATCTACGCTCAGATTCTATTCCGCCGATATTTTCGGCAGAATATGGGGGCATAGTTAGATCTGATAAAATGTTCTTTACTGACGGTTCATTCATAAACGAGTCCACTGGCTTCGGCATCTTCAATGAAAATTCCAGTGCCTCTTTCAAACTCAAAGATCCTTGTTCCGTGTATGTCGCTGAACTGGGTGCGATATATTACGCATTAGGGATCATTGAAACATTGCCCATCGACCACTATTTTATTTTTTCAGACAGTATCAGCTCAATAGAGGCAATCCGCTCAATGAAAGTTGATAAACGCTCATCTTATTTCCTAACAAGAATAAGACAACTATTGAGTGTTTTGGTCGAAAAATTATTCAAGATTAGCTTAGCATGGGTTCCCTCTCATTGCTCGATTCCGGGGAATGAGAAAGCGGACTCGCTAGCTAAGGTGGGCGCTTTAGAAGGCACACTTTTTGAAAGGCAAATTGCTTATAATGAATTTTTCCACATTCCTCGTCAGTATACGCTCGTAAGTTGGCAGCGCATGTGGAGTGAAGATGAGTTCGGTCGTTGGTTACACACGATTATCCCTAAGGTCTCGACGAGTGCATGGTTCAAGGGATTGAATGTAGGTCGTGATTTCATTCGCGTGATATCTCGGCTTATGTCCAATCACTACAACCTAAACGCGCATCTCTATCGCATTGGGCTCGCAGCAAACAATCTTTGTGATTGTGGCGATGGCTACCACGACATCGAGCATGTTGTCTGGTCGTGTATCCGTTTCCATGCTGCTCGCTCTCAGCTCTCTAGAGCACTGAGAGCACAAGGCAGACAATCGGATATCCCCGTCCGGGATATCTTAGGTAGCCGTGATCCTGATCTTCTGCTTCATCTATACCTGTTCCTCAGAAACGCCGATGTCAACGTTTAATGATGTTTCCTTCGTTGTGTCCCCGTTTCATATCCCTCCTATCCGATCGATAAACTTTTACTTAGTCGCGGCAATACATACACACACTCTTTACAGATGCACGGGCCGAAGGTTGTGCAGTCCACTGATTATTCAACAAGAGCCAAAGGTTGTACCGCTCATGACAACTCTACACGAGCTGATGATTGCGCCGGCTAGTGGCCATTCTATCCTGGATTCCTCGAGTCGAGAAAGACGCACCACGCTAGATATGGGGTACAGACTAGGGGTGCGTTGCTGATTTGCTGATTAATGGTCAGCTGCATCCCAATAGGAAGTATCCCGTGTCAGGCACACGTACAGAACATCGAAGACTGCGACATACCAATTATGAGAACACTTGTAATACTAACCTCGAGTCAACCGCGAGTAATCGGTTACATATTACTAACATAGTCTAAGAAAACATTGCCAAAATATTGAACTCCCGGCCCCGTTAGGCTGACGCCATATGAGCCTTAATAAAATATATATTTTGGAAAAAAAAAATCAAGTATGCTCATGAGCGTACTTTGCTTCTGAAAACTCTTTTGTTTATCTTATGAGATTAATATTTAGTGCTGCTATCTTACATTTAAACAAGTGAAAAATGTATTATGATGCGCCAAATATTCCTTTTCCGCTCGTTTGTGACATCGGTCCTTCATTTGAGAAAAATCGGGCTACCAAACCATACACAATACGCAGAGAGGGAGATGACAACAATTTCAAACAGTTGTATAGGTTTAGTCGCGAAAATGTAGGTTTCTTAGCAAGAACCTTTCTACCCAACTATGAGGAAACCAGAGGGGGAGCGTTGCAAAACATGCAAAAAATGAAATGTTTCCTGCGTTATGTGGGCGATCCCGGATTCCAGGTATGCTCTTCATTACTTACTCTGGCATTGCAAAAAAAAACAGATATACGCTTTTCTAGGTGGGAGTTGGTGAGGATTTGGGTCTACACCAAACGACCGTTTGCAAAACTGTCTGGCAAACGTGTCGAGCGATCGTTGAAAAATCCCACGAGTGGATTAAATTCCCATCAACGAAGGAAGAATTTGAACACGAAAAGAAATTTTGGATCAAAAAGCACAAGTTCCCTTACTGTATAACTTGACTGCATTCATGTGCTCATAAAACGGCCACACCATTTTGCCGATGAATTCGTCAATCGTAAAGGATTGACGTCATTTAACGTTCAGGCAACGTGTAATGGACGAGAAATGTTCACGAGTGTGGAGTGTCGGTGGCCTGGTTCTGTCCACGATGCCAGAATATGGAGAAATTCCGCCATTCGTGAAATACTCTCCGACAACAACAGCGATGCCGTTATGCTAGCATACCCTATAGCGCCTTGGCTAATGACGCCATTTAAAAACTCGTCATTTGCAGAACAGAGGTGCTACAACATTATGCATACTAGGGAAAGGGTGATAATCGAACGGGTATTCGGACAAGCTAAACAACGATTTCCCATTTTGCAATCAAAAGTCCGCATATCAACGGAAAGAGTCCCACAGATGGTCGTTGCGTGCTTCGTGCTCCATAATGTGGCGAAGATAATAAATAATGAAGATTTCACGTTGCCGGAAGAGTCACTTCAGCCAAACTATGTACAGTTCAATGGGGGAGTCGAAGGTGGCAACTCTATTCGCCATAGAGGACAACGTCGTCGAGATGCAATTGCGATGCACATTAAAAATCAGTTATAATATAAAAAAATATTCTGCCTTCAAAACTTTATTAATTTAACTTTAATTTAAAAAATATATACAAAAAAATATATACACTTTCAGATGATCATGTTCTCTTTGAGTTTTTTTATTTTCAGGACAGCAATTTCCTTTTTCAGAACCAACAGCTCCATTTTTTTTTTGGTTCTGTACAACGTCAGGTTGTAGTTTTTTGACGTAGGACTACGTCTTTCATTTCTATACCGGGGTGTAAAACCAAAGTTTCGAGAACGAAAGCGTTACGGAGACCGGGATTTTGAGCGTTAATAGCTCTTAAACAACTGAACGAAATGGTATGATAAACACTTCATTTGAAAGATAAAATGTCTACGCGTCATATACTTGTTACTTTTTCATCCAAAAACTTGTTTCAATAGTCTTAAAATTGCTTTCAAAACAGGCTATTGAAATCACCAATCGGTATATAAGCGAGCGCCGCTCGTAAACCCACTCAGTTATGATTGAACAGCGATTGGAGCATGTTGTCGCTGTTGTTGTGAAGCTAATTTCGTTTATCATGAAAGCGCTGATGAACGGTGTCACCAAGAGCCTGTTTGTGCACCTAAGGCCAAAAGGGAATCCATCAGGAGGAGAGTGATGCCACGGTTCCGCTTGAAACATCGGAGCAGCACACACACACACACACATACACGCGCGGAATTCTCGTTGCTATCATCGTTGCTGAAAAATAATCTGCCAGTTCCCCTAGGAATTGAAAAATACATTCATGCGAAATAGTTTATTTTAATGTTTCTATCCATATAACACTGCAACCAAATACATTTGGTTTTGTTATTTTTCAATCAATCGCAATTAACAGGAAAGCTTCTGAATATTTTTTTCCCCATCAGTGGAAATTTTCGTATCCAATATTGGATGCATAACATGAAAAACGGAAAATGTTTCACATCGCGAAAATCAAGTCATTTTCGAGCGATTATTTGCTTTCTACTCATATAATGCTGCGACCAAATACATTTCGTTTTTGATTTTTTCAATCAAGTGCGATCAACGTAAGACCACGTCTTTCGGCAATTTATTAGAGGTGCAATGAATCTTTAGGAATTCCCGCTCTACGCGCACTGGCAAACAATGTTTACTCAACAATTTCTCAAACTAGAAATGGGTGTTGTGAGAGAGGATTAGCGAACGCGAAAACGACAAACGGGAGAAAGATACGTTTGGAGGTTGAAGGAAATTGGCAGAAAACTTCTTCATTCTATCATTCAAATAATGTGATTCATACCACATCGTTTTGCCAGAAAGAGATTATTAATGCTCAAAGGAGGAATCGAGTCATCCGAGGAAATTACCCAGCGCAAATTAGAGTCGACTATCGATTGCGGCATTCGTACACAAATAATTTTATAATGCAGTTTCACCAAAGTGATTTCTTCGATATGGGGATATATTTACTACATCATGTCATGCATTTCATATTCTTCATTAAGAAATCCATATCCATGGCACCTACCGGTAACGAATTATTATCGAAACCACGATTTTCGCTAAATGCTCCTTTCAGTTCGGCCTGTAAAAAACTTTTCTGTACTCTAATCCATCAAATTTGGAGCCCTGGAAAGGGCCGTTGATTATATGCTAAGCTAATATAGCAGGCTCTCCTCGGATACGATGGGCCAGCTGGATGTCCTTGGGCATGATGTGACGCGTTTTGCATGGATAGCACACAAATTGGTATCTTCGAATAAGCCTCCTGCAGCGTCATAGCCGCGGAACTTTGGAAGCGCAAGTCGGTTTTGAAGTCCTGAGCAATTCCACGAACCAAATGCTGCAAAGGTAGCTTGCGGATCAGCAATTCGGTCGACTTCCGATAGCGATGAATTTCACGCAAAGTTCCCGGTCGATAGCGATGTGGCTTCTCCACCTATCCTGCTACTGGTGCGCTTATCCGAGCTGACTTCATGTGCCTTACCACCGAATGACTAACGAGCTGTCTGCGAAAGACTAACGAGCTCGAGTCCTCACGGTGCGAGAGTAGAGTAAGAAATGGACGAAAGCAAAGGAAGCGTCATTTTATAAACTATGAAAGTATAGAATCTAAATCCCACCCTTATTATATTCGTGAGTATACAGTAAGCTTATACAAGAAAGAGGGTGGGGTTTACATTCGATTCTTTTATGTTTTATAAAATGACACTTCCCTTGCTTTCGTTCATTTCTTACTCTACTCTCGCACCCTGAGGACTCGTTTCATCGAGATAAGCAAACAGCTCGTTAGTCTTTCGGTGGTAAGGCACCACGAAAGCAGCTCGGATAAGCGCATCAGCCGCAGGAAGCGTGAAGAAGCCACATCGCTATCGACCGGGAACTTCGCATGAAATTCGTCGCTATCAGAAGTCGACCGAATTGCTGATCCGCAAGCTACCTTTGCAGCATTTGGTTCGTGGAATTGCTCAGGACTTCAAAACCGACTTGCGCTTCCAAAGTTCCGCGGCTATGACGCTGCAGGAGGCTTATTCGAAGATACCAATTTGTGTGCTATCCATGCAAAACGCGTCACATCATGCCCAAGGACATCCAGCTGGCCCATCGTATCCGAGGAGAGCGTGCTATATTAGCTTAGCATATAATCAACAGCCCTTTTCAGGGCTCCAAATTTGATGGATTAGAGTTCAGAAAAGTTTTTTACAGGCCGAACTGAAAGGAGCATTTAGCGAAAATCGTAGTGTCGATGATAATTCGATACCGATAGGTGCCATGGATATGGATTTGATAATGAAGAATATGAAATACATGACATGATTTAGTGAATATATCCCCATATCGAAGAAATCACTTTGATGAAACTGTTTACCGTTTGTCGTTTTTAATTGTTGGGAATGGGCATTATTTCTGCTGACTAAATTCCAAGAAAAAAACCATTCCTTCTTAAAGCGTGATTCATTCTGCTTCGGATCAACGGAACAGTATGATAATCATTTCATACAAAAGATAAAATGTCCAAGAGTTATATGATTGCTATTTATTGAGTCGAAAAATTGTTTCAATAGCTTAATGATAGCTTCGAAAACAGGTTATTGAAATCATTCGTATCCGTATGTAGCGCGCCCACTTGGAAACCCATTAATATTATTGGAATGTGAGATGGGAAGCTCATACTTACGTCTATGCATTATGCTGTACACTACAGACTTTTTTTTCCGTACTGATTAAGAAGCCGACCGAACTATCGGTCGACAAGTCAGTCTGCAGTCGGCGGGGGCCCTTAATTTCGTTTTTGCAGGCCGAACCGAAAAAATTTCAGTCGAGTTAACTCTTTTTTACAGTAATGCTTTTGAATCCGGACACTTTGCATTACATTCAATATCATACCACAGCCATAACATTTTTTTCATGTTGAATTTATGCGATTAATAGTTGCTAATATAGTTACTGATAGTTTCTTGATAGTTACTAATCAATCGCATTAATTCAACATGCAGAAAATGTTGTGGCTGCGATATGGTATTAAATGTAACGCAAAGTGTCCGGATTCAAATACATTACTGTATACTTACTTCGATGTTATTCGTTTCTCTCTCAGGGTAAGCAACGAATATAATAAGGGTGGGGTTTAGATCCTATACTTTTATGGTTTATAAAATGACGCTTCCTTTGCTTTCGTTCATTTCTTACTCTACTCTAGCACCGTGACGACTCGTTTGTTTGGGACCAAGCAGATAGATAGTTAGTCTTTCAGTGGTAAGGCACACGAAAGCAGCTCGGATAAGCGCACCAGCCGCAGGATAGGTGAAGAAGCCACATCGCTATCGACCGGGAACTTTGCGTGAAATTCATCGCTATCGGAAGTCGACCGAATTGCTGATCCGCAAGCTACCTTTGCAGCTTTTGGATCGTGGAATTGCTCAGGACTTCAAAACCGACTTGCGCTTCCAAAGTTCCGCGGTTATGACGCTGCAGGAGGCTTATTCGAAGATACAAATTTGTGTGCTATCCACGCAAAACGTGAAACGTGATGTGACGACATCATGCCCAAGGACATTCAGCTGGCCCATCGAATCCAAGGAGAGGGTGCTATATTAGCTTAGCATATAATCAACGGCCCTTTTCAGGGCTCCAAATTTGATGGATTAGAGTTTAGAAAAGTTTTTACAGGCCAAACTGAAACGAGAATTTTCGTGTGGATGCCATACAGCATCGAGAAAATTCCGGAAAGATCTAATCGTTGCTGAAAAATAATCTGCCAGTTCCGTGGGAATTGAAGAATACATCCATGCGAAAGAGTTTATTTTAATGTTTTCTAATTATATGGCGAACACAGCGACCAAATACATTTGATTTCGTAATTTTTCAATCAAGTGTAATTAGCTGGAAAGCTTCTGAAGATTATTCTTTCCCATCAGTAGGATATTTTCGTATCCAATATTGGATGCATAACATGAAAAACGAAAAATGTTTCGTATCGCGAAAATTATATAATTTTCAATCGATTATTGCTCAGTCGCCGAAATTTTCATACTCAGAGAGTTCATTCTCCTCTAGTTTGCCTTCCAAATTGCCATCGTAAACCACACCTTCTCTCGATTCAATCACGCACGAAAAGCATACTGAAATGATATTCTGGTGGTGAAACCGATTCATTTTTCGTGAGGCGTCGTGCACAAATTACGTAACGCGATAAGGGGGGAGGGGGTAGATGTTGCGTTACTTTCTGTTTATTAGAGATAGGAAATTGCGTTACGAAAGGGGGGGGGGAGAGGTGGTTCAGAATTCGGATTTTTAGCGTTACGTAATTTGTGCACGACGCCTGAGGACATCGACAAGACAACATCGTTACTGAACGAGCTGAACGGCGAGGGATCGAGGGATTCATTACCTGGCCTGACCTGACCTGAAATGCAATCAGTTTGTTTTAACTGTGAGGGAGCGCAGAAAAGCCGATGCTGATACTCTCGTGACCAAGAGAGTATCAGCATCGAAATACGGTTCCTCGGGAAGACATAGAAGCAGCCGCCACACACACACACATACACGTGCGCAACTTTTTTCGTTTGCTGGTTATCGAGAGGAAACCTGGAAAGAAATGATCGTTGCTGAAAAATAATCTGCCAGTTCCCCTTGGAATTGAAAATTACATTCAAGCGAGTTTATTTTAATGTTTTCTATCCATATAATACTGCGACCATATACATTTGGTTTTGTGATTTGTCAATCAAGTGCAGTTAGCAGGAAAGCTTCTGAAGATTATTCTTCAGAACAAGGTTTTTTGTATCCAATATTGGATGCATAAAACCTTGAGTCTCCAACGTAACACTCTCGTTTTTGAAGTCACCCAAATATTTATTTATTCATTCATTCAGGATGGATTTAGATTCAACTTCAAACAAATGATCTCTAAATCAACGATAGTCCTACGTCACCCTTGTGGTTATACCATAGATATAACCCACTTCCTGTTTTTTGAACAGAAATCCATTTTCTCTTGAAGTCCGCCTCCGATTTTACAACTTTAGGGTTCTTCCGGAGGGCCTGCATAATCGCCCAATATTTCTCTATTGGGCGAAGCTCCGGCGCGTTGGGCGGGTTCATTTCCTTTGGAACGAAGGTGACCCCGTTGGCTTCGTACCACTCCAACACGTCCTTTGAATAGTGGCACGAAGCGAGATCCGGCCAGAAGATGGTCGGGCCCTCGTGCTGCTTCAATAGTGGTAGTAAGCGCTTCTGTAGGCACTCCTTAAGGTAAACCTGCCCGTTTACCGTGCCGGTCATCACGAAGGGGGCGCTCCGCTTTCCGCAAGAGCAGATCGCTTGCCACACCATGTACTTTTTGGCAAACTTGGATAGTTTCTGCTTGCGAATCTCCTCCGGAACGCTGAATTTGTCCTCTGCGGAGAAGAACAACAGGCCCGGCAGCTGACGAAAGTCCGCATTGACGTAGGTTTCGTCGTCCATTACCAGGCAATGCGGCTTCGTCAGCATTTCGGTGTACAGCTTCTGGGCTCGCGTCTTCCCCACTATGTTTTGCCTTTCGTCGCGGTTAGGAGCCTTCTGAACCTTGTATGTACGCAGGCCCTCCCTCTGCTTGGTCCGCTGGACGCTGGAACTTGACAAATTCAGCTTATTGGCGACATCCCGGACCGAACTTCTCGGATCACGTCTAAACTGCTTAACTACGCGCTTGTGATCTTTTTCACTGACGGAGCATCCATTTTTGCCGTTCTTCACCTTCCGGTCGATGGTTAGGTTCTCGAAGTATCGTTTTGGTACTCTGCTGACCGTGGATTGGACGATTCCCAGCATCTTACCGATTTCCCGATGTAACAACTCCGGATTCTCGAAATGAGTGCACAGGATTAATTCACGACGCTCTTTTTCGTTCGACGACATTTTTCCAAATTTACGAAAAATTGACAGTGAAGCATGGCCAACATGATCTATACACTCTTATCTGATTATAAGCGAAAGCTGAAGATATAATTCCTAAAAATTAAATTTCTACAGCGTTTTTTCCGTGATGCAATTTGATGTGACACACCCTTTAATCATCAAGTGGTATGCATAGGAATTCAGTGAGCAGAAGATATGAAGGCATATCCTTCAATGCAATCTTGAATAACCAAGTCAAAGCGTGGCGTTCGTATCCGCTTTTGTAATCCGTGTTAGGAAAACACTTTTCGGAGTGCAAAAAACAGGAAGTGGGTTATATCTGTGGTATAACCGCAAGGGTGACGTAGGACTATCGTTGATTTAGAGATCATTTGTATGAAGTTGAATCTGAATTCATTCTGAATGAATGAATATTTGGAGAACTTCGAAAACGAGAGCGTTACGTTGGAGGCACAAGGTTTTATGCATCCAATATTGGATACGGAAATATCCTACTAATGGGGAAGAATAATCTTCAGAAGCTATCCTGTTGATTGCGATTGATTGAAAAATCACAAAACCTAATGTATTTGGTCACAGTGTTACATGGATAGAAAACATTAAAATAAACTCTTTCATATGAATGTAATTTTAAATTCCCAGAGGAACTGGCAGATTATTTTCAGTAACGATTAGATATTTCCACATTTTCCTCGATACTGGAAGCCCACCAGTGGTTAATGCTAACTCGATAACCATTTGTTAATAGCACTTGATTGAAACATATTTGGTCACAGTGTTACATGGATAGAAAACATTCAAATAAACTCTTTCACATGAATGTATTTTTAAATTCCTAGAGGAACTGGTAGATTATTTTCCGGATCTTTCTCGATCCAAACGGAAAGAATTCCGTGCGTGTATGTGTGTGTGTGTAGCGGCTGCTTCGAGATCTTCCCGGGGAACCGTTTGTAGCATCACTCTCCTCCTGATGGATTCCCTTCTGGCCTAAGGTGCACAAACAGGCTCTTGGTGACACCGTTCATCCGCGCTTTCATGATAAATGAAGAGCTTCACCACAACTGCGACAACATGCTCCAATCGCTGTTCAATTAGAACTGAGTGGATTTACGAGCGGCGCTCGCTTATATACCGATTGGTGATTTCAATAGCCTATTTTGAAAGCAAATTTAAGACTATTGAAACAAGTTTTTGGATCAGAAAGTAACAAGTATAGAACGCGTAGACATTTTATCTTTCGAATGAGTGTTTATCATACCATTTCGTTCAGTTGTTTAGGAGCTATTAACACTCAAAATCTCGGTCTTCGGCGTAACGCTTTCGTTTTCGAAACTTTGATTTTACACCCCGGTATAGAAATGAAAGACGTAGTCCTACGTCAAAAACATACGAGTGCAGAAGTACCCCCGGAAGGGCGTGTTAAGGAAACATATTCTAGTCTGCACAAAGGCAAGCGAGTACAAAAGTACTCGCAGTTTGCATTTATTTGCAGAGCCGATTTCCCCAGACATCTTTGTTTTGAAGCCTGTGTTAGGCAAACACATTTCAGTCGGAACAAAAGTACCCCCGACTTTCGTGTATTTGCAATGCCGATTTCCCCAAGGCTGCTTGGTTTTGATGACTGCGTTGGGGAAACCACAGATCGGGCCAATAAAAATTAGGCAGTTAGGGCGTGTAGATAACCCTTCACATTTTACAGTTATTCAATTGTTTATCTAATGAAAATAACATTTTATTAATTGCGATAGAAGCGTAGAAATATTCCCTATCACATCAGCATCAAGCAAACATCTTTCCGATCCAGTAAGAAATGTTCGAGTTATAAGCATTCGAAATCTTTTATTTTTTCCTGCATGTTCTGTGTTAAGGTTTCCATTTTACCCCCCATATACTCCGGTTAAACGTAGTCCCACGTCAAAAAATCCTATTCTCATTCCGTTCAGATTATCCCAAACAAACGGACGTTCATTTAAACTCTAATATCGTGCGTACTTCATTACTTGAAAGTTGGACTCCACCTCCCGAAATTCCGCTTTATCATCCGATTGTGGCGTTTTGATTACGTGTTAATGTACCAAGGATAAAGAGCTAGAAGGTCTTTCAGATTAAATGTTCACGCAAAAAAAAATCGATAGCTCCTTATAATTTTTTTTTCGCTCCGTCGATGGTATCAATGCATTTCCCACTTCGGGACAATGACATTCGGCTACTCGTTCAGTCTGATCGGATGGTTTTTAGTTAGTCAATATGTACAATTTACAAGAACGTGTATTTTTGGTGAAATCGTATTGCTCGAACAACCAAAGCCTTAATGAAACTTTGTCCTCTTATGGTAAGAATTTCAACATTTCTCGTTGTCGATTACTTCTTCTGGGGGTACGTGAAGGACCGTTGCTATGTTAACACTTTAAGGACCGGGAAGAAATCTGTAAGAGATGGGACCGCTCGTTTTGACTTGTGTGAAGTTCCTTGCTTTGCTTGCAAGTTTTTAAGAGGCTTTAAACTTTGCAGTTCATTCGCCTCTATGTGTGAAGTTAGATGAAAGTTCAGCGGATGAAAGTTTTTGCTGCGTGCAAGTTTCTGTTCAACGTCTTGCTGGATTTAATGAGTTATGAATTATTTCAGTTGAAATAAATTAATTGTTTATCAAGTAACAACCTTCAAAGTCATGCTCATTAGACAGATAATTGAATCATTCATTTTTCCACATGTCCCTACATCCTTATACCCTCCTTTCCTTCCTTTGCGGGTAATTCGTCCCCTTGCTATAAATAGTAGTATAAGTTGACATGTAAATAAACTATAGATATACGAATAGATTTAAGAATTGAGTGTTCATCAACATTGTTACAATTTCCTTATATCCCATCCTTCTCCTAAAAATATGTCACCCTTCTAAACTCGAGTACACCGCGAGTAATCGGTTTTCCACCTTACTAACCATAGATGTAAGAAAATTTTTTATATATATATATATATATATATATAGTTTTAAAAATATATTTAAGAATTCGGCTCCTTTAAACTTAAGTAACTGAGCCTGTAAAAATAAACGAATTAATAAAAAAAAAAAATCTTTCCACAATTTTTTTTCTTGATCGTGACAGAGAAAAGTTATAGACTGAAACGTGAGCATGGTCCAATATAGGGAAATATACAGAATTTTGAAAATCAAAAAAAAGTTGTTCGAATAGAGTTATCGAAATTATTCGATAGAGAAATATTTTACCTATCTTCCAGCCACAATTTTATTAATCGGAAAAGGGTCTGAGAAAAGTTATAGGCCAAGTTGTATGAAAGACATGAATTATTTCAAAGAAAATTGGAAAGGTTCTGGCTGGGTAAGGAAGGCTGTGTAAAACAGGGAAAATATCTATTGTAAAGAAATTTTGACTATTTTTCGAATCCCTATGTAATTCCCCATAGGATCTATGGTGAAAAACGTACCTTTCAATTCAAAGCACGCCATTCTCAATAGCTTCGAGATAAAAAATAGAAAAAATACTGAAAGTGCATCTTTCTATGATATATCGAGAAACATAATCAAAAAATAAATTCCTGAAAAAACAAAATCTGAAATACAGAGTTTTTTTGATGATTTAGAGATTCAGTACTAATATGATACGTATTTAAATGTATTCCTACGACTTTTATTGATAAGTGTAATTTTTTTCAGATGATAAAAAGATAACTCTCCTATATGGTTCACTATACGAGCTATAGTGAAAAATGAGATTTTTTTTCCCCATTTTCAATAGGGTTGGAAAAGAAAATTTGAGAAAATACTCAAAGTATCTACTATGGTGTACCGCGACGAATTATAGCAAAATCCTATCCCCCGCGTAAAAAATTCTGGGTGTATAGAATTTATTAGAGTTTTCAAAACTGTTTTTTATGATTATTTGATGAACTATTTATTATCAAATACGAATTCGAAACTTTTCGTGTATACAATATTATCTCAGTACTGAATGGTCCTACAACAACGTTTTAGAAATCGAATGAAAAATAGTTGATAACTTTTTCCACTACAACTGCATACATCGAAATACAAATTTCTCTGCAAAATATTTCGTGTAAATCCATGTAAATTATGCTTTAAAGTGATTTATATCCCATCTTCATGAGTTGATAGTTCATGATTTTAAAGCATTTCAAAAATCGCCTAAAAATTTCGACTTCCCGCTCTGTTCCTTCAACTTTTTTGTCGAGTGTGAAAAAGGTCAATTCAATTGATTTCAACTGAATTAATTCATTATTCATTAAATCCAACAAGACGTTGAACAGAAACGAAGAAAAAAAGAAATAACTCGGATTTTCAACAGTATTGAAGTCGTAATGTTAGAATTGTACATGAAGAATTTTGTTCACCGTTTAAAACGCGTTATTGAAGAAAGATGTGGCCAAATCGAAAATGTCCTAAAATAAGTTTTATTTTAGTTTCTTTTAAAATAAAAATCGTTTCATATTTGTAGAAGTTATTAAAATTTGTTGCGTGAACGTTTAATCTGAAAGACCCTATACGTTAAAGTTTGCATTTCCATTGAGTTGAAAATATTGAATTAATGGAAGGCGGCTCTATTTCATTTGATCTTCTTTCCCCTCCGTGAACAAGCGTGGACATTGACAAGACCCGTCCCCCTGTATTCGTAAGATACTTCCTCCTTATCCCGATCGATGCAAGCTCATCGGATTGGAGCCATTGGGCCTGAACCTGAACGTCACTTCACGGTGAAAACGAAATGAATTGTATGCAATTTGTGTGCATTTTATTCCGTTTTCACCGTGAAGTGACGTTCGTAATCAGGCCCATTATCTACCAGGCGCGCTACATGGCAGGGGATGTTCATTTTCGACATAATCCAAGGATCCATTGACTGTCCTGAACTTCTCGCACAGGTTCCTTTATACATCCCTTCTCGCCGTTTTGGAAATTCGTCACTTTTAGCAGTTTCATCTCATACTTAGAACCAACTACGGCTACAATAAGCCGTTTGATTTATGTCTCCGTCTTTTTAATTTTGTTTGTGATGAATTTCAATGTGAATAAAAATGTGTTTAGAAATAGGATTATTAATTATACATATATTGTAAGTAATTTAGTTCAGTCCTTGCGAGTGATCGGAGACGGTGTTAATAATAATTAATTAAATAAATGAAATATCAAAACCCGTATTTTTTAATTTTTTTTATTAGATGCCCATTTTCATTTTAGGATGGTCAAAAAAATCTACTTTTTCCCCTTTTACAGAAAATGACTTTTCTTCAAAAATTCATAATTTTCGAATTACTGAACCGATTCAGATGAACGACATATCAAATCAAATCCAATTAGCTAGTCTTTCTTGGAAAAAAATATACTTGCAATAATTTTGGATTTTCATTTCGTAACTATCGATTGTATTTGTTTTTTATAGTTTACATGGTCTCGTGACCAAGGGCGCTATGTTTTTTTTCTTGAAAGCTGATGTTTTTTTACATAACATATCTAAAAATCAGAGAGACTTTTTTTTTGTTCTTTAGTTATGATTTATCAAAATTAACCAATGGTCCGAAAAATCATTTTCCCCTTTTTTTGAAAACTGATTTTTTTCAAAAATTCATAAGTTTTTAACTACTGGACCGATTTAGATGATCGATATACCAATTTGAAGCCAATGAGTTTGTCTTTTTTTTTAAACAATTGGATCCTGATCACATGAATGTAGTCCTTTCGGATAGGAATATTGAACGAAAATTGTACATGTTAGTTTGAGCAATCATATCTCAAAAACGAAACAAAATCTCTGATATCCGGATATTCTATGCAGCAATTCCAAATGAAGTCGTCCTAAAAATGCAGATTTTAAAAACTTGTATTTTTGATTTCAATGAAAGTGTGTATTCCGTTTGGGTTGGAGGGACTATGAGTTTTTCACAGCAATTGCGAATTTTTTGACTCAAGCGTAACTTTTGAAAAGGGCGTATCGATTTTAGTAAGAGAAATCTTTGATAATTTATATCTCAAAAACTATGAGTCGTACCGAAATAGTGTCTTAGAAAGAGTTATAGAGTATTGATGGTTGAATATGAAAAAGTACACTGAGAAGAAAAATTAGTACTCTTTTTTTTATTTACAAAATAAAAATTCAATTTGCAATATCCAAAATACATATTTTTGAATATTTTTTAAAAAATTTTCATACAAAATAGAAGTCATGCAGAAAATTTAAAAAATGGGCCCAAGATAGTAAAACTATTTTTGACGAACTTTGAGGAACATCGAATTTTTAGAAATTTTCTAAAATTCGTATTTATGTATGTTAACAATCATTTTTAGCCACAAATTATGAATCCTGATGTGACTTAAAACAAAAAAGGTTTTTATCAATCTCCTTCTAAATGTAACCATTCTCGAAATATTTAAAAAAATATTTCTAATTTATTGTCTTTTTTATAGTGAATAATCCCTTTTAATATGTTTGTCGTGTTATTCCGTCATGTTCATGAAATTTTATTTTATTTTTTAATATTTTTTAAATACAGTCAACTCTCCCTAACTCGATATCCAAAGGGACCATCGAGTTAGGGAGGTATCGAGATACAGAACATTTTTTCCTAATTTTTTTTATGTCTTAAATTGTCATATATTAGGGTAAGTGTCCCAATTATGGTATTAATTTGAATTTTTGATTCATTCCCTTAAAGTGAAAAAACACCTTTCTCATATAAAAAAAATATAATATTAGAATCACAGAAAAGCCACTTAAATTTCACCTTAATGCTGAAAGGTTAATTTTTTTTCTTGAAATTATTCATAACTTAACTTTTAATACTTAACTTTTAATAACTTTTTTTTTCAAACTGTATACAATCGAGTCCTAAATTTTACATAATCGAATCATATATAATCGAGTTTGTATATAATCGAGTCCGACTTGCACGAGGCACTAGGTTAACAAAGAAAATATTGATTAAGTCTGTTCCTCAAACTGAATTGTAACGATCACGCAGGAACTGTTCAATCACAAAGAAATGTTCGAATAGTTTCACAGGAACATTTTCAGTTGATTTCAATATTCCGGACATATTCTTCAGGTTTGATTTAACGTTCGAATTAACATCTCAATAGAACTACTATCTTCAGCGTTTTTCTCAGGTTTTTCAACACTTTCTAGTATATCGGTATCTGGCATCAGATCACAGCAAATCACGTTTTGGTCCTTTTTGCACTAATTATTAAAAGACATTGAGCAATCGAACGGTATTGTACCGTCGACATCGCTCACGACACATTAATTATGCCAGCGGAATATCACTCCCGTCAATGTTGGTTGTGCTTCAAAGTAAGGATTTCCCAGTTTCTGGACAAATTCTCAAGCCATATCCCGAAGAATAGAAGAGGGGTAAATTAATTTGTCTAGCTTGACAAGACAAAAATTCATTGACCGCTCCAGCTTCTCGATTCTGACCAACCTTATATGCTTTTGGTCTAGATACAATTTTCCATTCCGATTCCATTTTTACTTTAGTTTGAGTAGTGTTGATACCGCACTTTGTGCAATACTGCAATTATTTGCAGCTTCAGACCTCTTCCGTCCATATTTTTCGACCTGCTCGATGATGCTCAAACCTTGCGCAATGGTTAGCGTTTTGATTGTTCGCTTGAAAGGTTTCTCGTGGTTTTCCATACTTGAAAAGAAATTGTTTGATGACACGAACACTGCGTCTTCACTTTCAAGGGCAATTGAAATCTGAGGTAATAACGCACATAAACATGTACGCGAAAATCAATCGAGTTAGGGAGGTGAAAATCCATGGAAAAAAGAATCAAAACACATCGAGTAAGAGAGGCATCGAGTTAGGGAGGTATCGTGTTATGGAGAGAAGAATGCTTGTAAAATCGAAGGTGCAATGAAATCCATCGAGTTAGGGAAAATATCGAGATACAGAACATCGAGTTAGGGAGAGTTGACTGTATATCTAGAATAGTTGCATTTAGAAGGAGATTGATAATAACCTTTTTTCACATCATTTTTCACATCCCATCAAATCACATCAGAATTCATAATTTGTGGCTAAGAATGATTGCTGACATACAAAAATTCGAAAATTCCTAAAAATTCGATGTTCCACAAATTTCATCAAAAATAGTTTTACCATCTTGGGCCCATTTTTTAAATTTTCTACATGACTTCTATTTTGTACGAAAAAAATAAAAAAAATGTATTTTGGATATTGCAAATTGAATTTATATTTTGTAAATAATAAAAAGAGTACTAATTTTTCTTCTCAGTGTACATTTTTTTCATATTCAACCATCAATACTCTATAACTCTTTCTAAGACACTATTTCGGTACGACTCATAGTTTTTGAGATATAAATTATCAAAGATTTCTCTTACTAAAATCGATACGCCCTTTTCAAAAGTTACGCTTGAGTCAAAAAATTCCCAATTGCTGTGGAAAACTCATATTTCCTCTAACCCAAACGGAATACACACTTTCATTCGAATCAAAAATACTCATGTTTTGTCATTTGTCGATTTCATTTGGAATTGCTCTATGTGAAAAACCACAGCTTTCAAGAAAAAATATAAAAAAAGTGGCGCCCTTGGTCTCGAAACAATGTAAACTTTGAAAAACAATTACAAGCAATAATTACGAAAACAAAATCCGATTTTCTTCCAAGTTTAATTTTTTTCAAACAAGACTAGCATTGGCTTTAATTTGATATATCGATCATTTGAGTCGGTTCAGTAGTTTTTCATAAATTTTTAACTCAAGAACAAAAACTAACTCCTCTCTGATTGTTGGATATTTTATGTGAAAGCAACTCAGCTTCCAAAAAATATATATTGAAAAATATAGCGCCCTCGGTACCGAGACCATGTAAACTACAAAAAACAAATGCAATTGATAATCACGGAAACAAAATCGAATTCAGGAAGTGTAATATTTTTTCAAAGAAGACAAAGAAGACAAATCATTGGATTTAATTTTATGTATTGATCGTCTAAATCGGTCCAGTAGTTCAAAAATTATGAATTTGAAAAAATGTCAGTTTTGAAAAAAGGGGAAACATTGATTTTTCGGACCATTCTTAAATGAAAATGGGCAACGTAAAGAAAAAAATTTAAAAAAAAATTCATATTTTGCGATAAAGACCAAAAATACCACTTTTCACGAAAATCTGAGGATCACTGTATCTGTTTGGCGTGGAATGGCTGTATAAGCAATTCAAATTGTTCTTAATCTATATTCCAAACTTATATATCGGATACCGGTCCATATTTAACCATATAGTTTAGGGAAAAAAATTCTTGATTTATTGATTTCCGAAAAATATATCTAAGCCTGATTCAGCTTCAGATAGGGGATTACAGACTATGTATTCCAGAATACAGACACACATTTATTTCAGATCCTGAAGTTGCAACCAAATCAGGGGACCTGATTCCAGGTGTAACAATATTCATTCCTGATATGAATCACAATCTCTAGTTTAGTTTTCATATTCAGATTTCAGATTTAGATTAGATTAGAGATATTTCGCATATTTCAATTTGGATTGGTCTGTTTATTTTTTGTTATATTGAGTTTTTCATCATTCCTTTTATTTCAAAATTTATCATTTTTTCCTTTTTCAAATGAATAAACAGAGATTAAAGAATTCCATCGCTGACTCATGTTATTTCCCATCTCTAACACAATTTGTGAATTATATCTCGGAGCGAATTTGTCGTTTATCTTCGGAGGACTTTGAAGTGCGAAAATCGCAATGCTTAAAATATCAAATCTATTCCTCATATTCTCATTCCTCATTGAAACAGTTGAAGCAGTATCTTGTTGAACTACCATATATATATATATATATATATATATATATATATATATATATATATATATATATATATATATATATATATATATATAGACAGAAAGACAAACAGACAACATTCCATTTATATATATATATATATATATATATATATATATATATATATATATATATATATATATATATATATATATATATATATATATAAATGGAATGTTGTCTGTTTGTCTTTCTGTCTTTCTGTCTGTCTGATTCTTAAGGACTCGTAAAATACTGAACCGATCGACATGAAAACTGGTATGTAGAAACAAATCTTGAAACACAAATTTCTGCATAACTCGAAAACGAATCAGGCAAATAGTGCCAAATTTGCATCTGAAGGTATTAAGGTGTAAAAAACGTTACTATGGTGAGCAGACTCTCCTTCTCCCTCTCGAAGAACCATACAGATGAATCATAAGTTTCTGCATAACTCAAGAACTTATCAAGCAAATGGAACAAATTTCGCTATATGGATGTTGTAGGGGGCAATACACGTTTCTATGGTGGTGTGACACGCCTCCCCCTCCCTAAGAGGGGCTGCATTACTCGAGAATCAATCACGCAAACGGAACCAAATTTGGGATGTGAGGGCTTTTGGGTACGAGAAATGTTTCTATGATGGTTTGGCATTCCTCCCTCTTCTGGAATGGAAGGGGGGGTTCCGAAAAATTGAAACACATATTTCAATCAAACATATTACAACCAAACATGACAATTGAAAATTTTCGGAATACTCTGAAGAAAATGGGAAAATTTGAGAAAATTGAATTCCCATATGTTCTACAATTTCATAGTGACAAGCGTTGTTAGTCCATTTGATGTTTGCGCTAACACAATTGCTATTTGTTCGAAAGTGGAAATGGATTTTATTGTGATAAAAATCACTCCTATAGCTTCTTCTATCTATAAAAATGGATCGCCAATTGTGTTGATAAGAGCATTATTCCAGGAAGAAATAGTCCGATTTAGGACTGTCTTTATTCTATCTTATTTTCTGTATCAAACATTTATTCCATGTAACGGAGAAACATGTTATTCGCAAGTGGTTGGAAAATCTTGAACGAGAATTGTGTCTGAAAATAATCTCGTAATAATAATATCATACTGACGAGTTTTGGTAGAAGTACTAGCAATTTTATAGTAAAAGGTTATTCTAAAGTGTAGATTAGAAGATCAATCAATATACAATTCTGCGATTGGACCCATGAACGTGCTCTTAGTAAGAAAACGTGGATTAATAACGAAAAATAAATTTTGAGCGGGACGAAGTTTGCCGTATCAGCTAGTGTAAAATAAAAGCTTCTGTAACTCGAAACAATATAAATCGGAAATAGTTAACAGATTCCAACTTGAAACTCAGACTTATAGTTCCTCTCGATTTTTGGCTCCCAAACTCAAGATTTTAGATACTAGCCCTGGCTTAGCTTTGTTATCATGCTCTAGGCTCATATTCAACGATTGCAGATGCCATACTACCCAACAGTATATTCAACATCTGCACTTAATATTTACTTAAGACTTTTCTGGATTTCTACGCATCATTAGTCATCGTCATCTATGGATATTGATATGCCAATTTTTCACGGCGTTCGGATATAATTCTGTGAATAACGGACAATTTAGAATCGAGTTATTGCTTTTATGAGGAGGCAGCGTGTTTGTGCTTCATTTCTTACGATATAATTCACCCATCAAGTGTTTGTACATGCTAATTGATTGATACTCACTCTGCATCTGATTGGTACATTCTGTGCAATTTTCCTAAAAACGAACATCAGATTGCAGGTAAACAATGGCATCTTTCGTATTTTCCTGATGTAGCAGCATGTATCAAGCAAGAGACACTCTGCAAATACCATCAAGAGCTTCCCCAAGTAGATATTTGTTTGCTAGTCGCATTAAAGCGCTCTTCACAGGGCTGAGTCGGAACACTTTCAAAGAGATCCAGAACTCCAGCTCAAAATTCTTCACGACACATTCTAAATCTGTTGGTAAATGTTTACCCATCCAACTATCATCACTCGTCTGCCACTTTCACGGAATTCCAGCAAATCCAAACCATGCAACATTGCCACACCCGTCGGATGCAGTTTTTACTCCACAAACAGCTTCCGGAGAGCGAGCTTGGCACAATTTGTGCACTGCAAAATCAAATAAACAAAAAAAAGTGGGCCATACTAACTACCGAGAACAAGTCGCACGAAGCGCTACTATTATCGGAAATATTTCCGGTAGAACTGGTAATGAATCTAAATTTCCGAATGGCATCAAGTAATTTGAGCCGCCAGACAATAACATATGTCATAACTAAAATCACATAACTCCGTAATTGAGTCTCTAAAATTATACATCATTGATTCCGGCGATTGATTTGCGCCTGTCCAAATGTTACCATAGCGGGTCATCAATATTCATATTCATATTTGTGGAAGCTTCGGAACCATATTAAAATGGCTCACAGCAAATAATGGCGCGGTCGGAATTCCGAACAACCCAATGCTGCGAGGTTGTGTAGATGTACAAACTAATTAAGCAGGGATGGCCCCACCGGTTTGCGATTTGATGAACCGCGGAATGCGAAGCTTAGTGTTTGTCTTCGGACGCCGGTGGAGGCGGCAGGTGGCAGGGGATTACGATCGATTACATTTAATACGCAGAAAATGACAACAAGCAAACAAGTTGTTGTTGTTGTTGGCTGGTTCCCCGTACCAACCCCCGCCCATAATGATGTTTGAGTACGAACCGAAAATGAACAACCATAAAACTGATGACTATTTTTGGAAAGCCCATCCCGCAAATTACTTTCCAATCGGTGCGCGGAAAAGCATTGGGGCCAATATAGCTCGAATCGTAAAATTGACTAGGAAATGTCAACCAACGGACTTCATCGAAGGCAAATTTTTGTTCCTCTTTGTGACTGGAGAATTTCTTCATAAGGATATCAACACCGAGCAAGCACTTTATATCGGAAATGATGTTCACAATGGGAGAGAAACTTAACACAAAATGAAACAATAGAATACGAATGATGTGCCATCCGAGGCAGAGTGTCAATAAATCAAATTTAGATTTTATTGCTTTTTGATTGCTCAATATATTGAAGACAGTAATGCTTGACATTAATTTCTCGTGCCATTTGCCAGGAGAATAAATAGTTGCTGTCGAGTACGTAACTCCGTTGAATACTTTTTCCCCACAGATTCTAACATCGCATTTATCACTTATCTTTGTTCTTCGTCATTGCAAACATTTAGTGCAAGTTTGATCATAATATACATATTAGACACGTAACTAAGTTATTTCAGTTTTGACGTAGAGCTACGTCTTTCAGGAAGGGTGCCAAATCAGAAAACAGGTCACGTTTTTATGAAATAAAGTTAACGTTAATAACTTTTTTCACTGTGAATGAATTCTCATGATTTGCATATCAATCGAATCGGAAATTCTCTAAGATTTGATTGATATGCTAAACATTACAATTCGCTTATCTCTAAACGGTTTAATTTTTCATTTGTTCTGCCGATTTGTGTGCTAACCCTACCCGTATTTCGAATGCTTATAACTCGAACATTTCTTAACAGATCGGAAAGATGTTTGGATCAATTGATAGGAAATATTTCTACGCGTCTATCACAATTAATAAAATATTATTTTTCATGAGATGTTACGATGTTAGATGTTACGGTTCCCCCAGCACAGACTTCAAAATCGATGTACCTGATGTATCGATGTACCGCTTTTCAAATATACATGCAAGTCGGGGGTATTTTTGTTCCCACCGAGCTGTGTTTCCCTAACACCAGACCCTAACCCGCTTTGCAAATACATGCAAGTCGGTGTCATTTTGACGTAGGATTACGTCTTTCGGGAACATATTGGGGTACAAATTGAAAATCGAAAATCGAGCACACCGTGAAAATTGTCCAATTTCAAACGCCTATTGCTCAGTCATTTCATGATGGATTGGTGAAATTTTTGCATCAACCGATTTCTGCACTTCATAACAATTTTTTGTATTGAAGAAAATAATATATGACATGAAACTAACTATCGAACAATTGGAAAATCTCAACCCCTATCCTTACGGAAATACCCACTTCTGATTGGTCGAAATTGACACCACATGCGGCGGTTCCCTAACAGAGACATCAAAACCAAGCTATCTGGGGGAAATCAGCATTGCAAATATATGCAAGTCGGAGGCATTTTTATATTGCAAGTAAGGTGAGTGATACGATTAATTCTAGCGAAAAAAATTTAAATTTGGAACTTTAATGTTTGTTGCTTCGAGAAATTTCACATCAATGACCGATCGTGTATTGTGGAAATGTAAGTGTAAAATTGTATATTGTCACAGTTGTGTTGAAAATGACTTGATATATGAAAATTTAATTTTCATAAATAAAAGCGTGATGTAATTTCTTCATATAGTATTAGGTGTTGTTAGTCCAATTAAAATTCGCATTGGGTTGAATAAACACTCAGAAAGTAAAAATTATAATAGCCTTTTCTATTTCAAATATGTTTTCTCTATATTAAAGTAATATGTTTTTACTGATGAGAAAAATTGATGATTGTGTTCGGTATAGGCAATTATCATAAATTGGTGAGTTTTTTTTTCTTTATGTCATCCATATATAACACTGGAGGCATTTCGTCTCGTTCCACTATGGTATCTTTTATCTGATACGCACCATCCAACGACGGTTTACTGTCCTTCATGTAAACACTGGTATAGTGAACAAACAATACCCAACAACCAAACAAAACGGCCGTTTTCAGGGCCACCAAATCATTATCAAAGAGTTCAACGATGTAATTCTTCAAACATATCCAAAATCAACAGATAACCTAACGGAATCCTCCGTCAACTATGCGGTCGTGTCTCGGACACAACCCTCCTGTAACTTTTTTGGTGTTGAGTACTTTTGTACTCGCTTGTCGTTGTGCAGACCGGAATATATTTCTCTAAAACGTACTTTTAAACTGAGAAGAATCATTTCAGATACTAGAGGTGAATGAATTTTCGCGGTTCGAGAACTACGTAAACATGGGATGTGCAATATTTTCAGAGGGAAATGTAAAATACAATGATCGTTTGACAATTCTTCTGTTCATATATTTTGGTAGTCCTTGGCATCATATCAAACGTAAAAAGACGTTATCAAATTTATTTGTAACGAAGAACATAATCTATTACAAATATTTCGATGCATTCTAAAATTATATTCGAAGTGGTAATCAGTAATGTTGTTTCCATCCGCGATCTCGGTGTGATCATCGACAACAAACTGCACTTCAACGAACACATCAACGTAACCACCGCCAAAGTGTTCGCAGCCCTATGGTTTGTTCGACGTAGCACCAGCAACTTCCAGGATGTTTACGCCATGAAGACACTATACTACTCATTGGTTCGTAGTATCCTGGAATATGCCGTAAGTGTGTGGGCTCCATTTCACGCTACCCAAACACTCCGAATAGAGAGAGTTCAACGCAGCTTCGTTCGTTACGCCCTACGCTCACTACCGTGGTCTGACCCAATGAACATGCCCGATTATGAAAGCCGCTGTAGACTCATCGCTCTCGAAACGCTTGCCTCCAGACGTTCGAATCTACAACGGCTTTTTGTTTTCGATTTGATTTCGGGAAACATTGACTGCCCATCATTGTTGTCCAGTGTTTCGTTTTATGCGCCTGCCCGTCAACTTCGTGAGCGTGAGTTTATGAGTTTAACGTTTGTTTATTAGACGACATAGAACCTCTTATGGCCTCAATAACCCGTTGGATGTTTGTTTTCGTTCTTTTAATAGTGTTTGTGCAGTGTTCGAATTTGATATGTCCGAAAATATTTTCAAAAATAGGATTAAGGCTTTATCGATTTAAGTTTAGTCTGTGGAATTGTTTATTAACATTCGAGACATTGCAAATAAATAAAATATGTATATATATATATATATATATATATATATATATATATATATATATATATATATATATATATATATATATATATATATATATATATATATATATATATATGGAGGGGTAAAATGAAAACCTAAACACAGAGGATGCAGGAAAAAATGAAAGATTCCGAATGCTTATAACTCAAACATTTCTTACTGAATCGGAAAGATGTTTGCATCAATTGATAGGGAATATTTCTACGCTTCTATCGCAATTAATAAAATAATAAAATAATTAGATAAACTATTGAAAAACTGTAAAATGTTAAGCGTTATCTAAACGCCCTAACTGCCTCGTTTTGATTGGCCCGATTTGAGGTTTCCCTAACACAGCCATCAAAACCAAGCAGCCTTGGAGAAATCGGCATTGCAAATACATGGAAGTCGGGGGTATTTTTTGTTCCGACTGATATGTGTTTCCCTAACACAGACTTCAAATCCATGGAGCGTATGGAATTTGGCATTGCAAATTCATGCAAGTCGGAGGCATTTTGTTCCGACTGAAATGTGTTTCCCCAACACAGACATCAGAACCAAGGTGTCTGAAAGATTGGTATTGCAAATTCAAACAAGTCGGGGGAATTTTTGTTCCGACTGAAATGTTTTTGCCTAACACAGACTTCAAAACCAAGATGTCTGGCGAAATCGGCTTTACAAATAAATGCAAACTACGAGTACTTTTGTATTCGCTTACTCTTGTGCAAACTAAAATATGTTTCCTTAACACGTTCTCCTAAATTTAGGGACCTGGGAAAATCGTACAGGCACTAGAGACGAATGAACTTTCAGGTTTAAATCCTCTATAGTATAAAAAATAGAAGTTGAGGTTGTTGATTCATGCAAGCCGGAGGTACTTCTGCACCCGCAATTTTTTTTTTGCACTCCGAAAAGTGTTTTCCTAACACGGATTACAAGAACGGGTACGAACATAACGCTTTGACTCGGTTATTCAAGATTACATTGAAGGATATGCCTTCATATCTTCTGCTCACTGAAATGATTGCTAAGCTTGGGTAGTCCCACGTCAACCTTGCGGTTATATGGATATATATGGATATGGATATAACCTACCCATTTTTTTTAAATGGAAGTGCAAATTTATTTTGGAGAAATGGTTACAATGAAATCATTCAAAATATGTTTCGCCGCAAGCTAAAGCCTGTCCACGTTAAATTTCCGACACTTTTCTTTCAGTGTAGTTTATGAAAGTTTTCACTTACCTGACAGCTGAAACCCTCCTTTTTATTTCGATGTCCAACATGTTTACATTCTTCTTCATTTTGGTAAAATGGCGTCGAATCAAGTGGAAGTACGCAAACGCATTTTGCGCGAACGGCAGCAAAATCCAACACTGTCGGTACGCGATCTCGCCAAAAAGCTAAAACTGCCGAAGGGTACCGTATTAAGTGTGTGCAAATCGTTTGACCAGCGCTTAACTGTGGATCGGAAGGCTAGAAGCGGAACAAATCGAAAAGTATGCTACCGACAGATGGACCGAAAGGTGATTGCCATTATTGAGAAACATCCCAACCTTTCAGTTAGAAATGTGGCTCGAAAGGTTGGAAAATCAAAATCATATGTACAAAAAGTGAAGCAGAGGTATGGACTGAAGGCGTACAAAGTGAAAAATGTGCCCCAATCGTGATGATAAGCAAAATTTCACTGCAAAAACTTCGCCCAGTGGAAAAGTACTGGGCTCTGATCAAGCGAAAACTATTCGAAATTAAGAAGAAAGCGAATGGCATTAATGATTTCAAGAGAAGATGGAAAAGCGCCGCCGCCAGCATATCTGAGGAACCTAATGGCAGATGTTCCCAAGAAAGTTTACAATTGAATTTTTACAGACAACGTAATTAACATCGAAGTAATCTTACCTTATTTTAGATATGAGTCGATTTTACTGAGATAAACAATCAGTTGTTGTGTTACGTGAATTTTTGTTTTACTGGTGTACGAAATTTAACGTGGACAGGCTTTACATCCTCTTCTGCTTTTTGTCTTTTGGAGATGGAATCAGTGGCATCAATTGAACTTGATACGGTTCCCCAGTGATGGTTTCGTTTGGTATCAATGCCTCAAAACAAATAACACAGATCTGGATCCAAGCAAATACACTGCTTAATCATGGCAGCATGAATATTTTTCCAAGCCATAGACGTAAAAGCATGAAGGGGCAATCCCTTTGACTTTCTCTTCATGGAATCGTTATAATGAATCAATTTTTCATTTCGATTGAATGTTTTTCTGATTATGACAGCAACATATTTAGAAGAGATAATACTTGACAAAACCGTTGGAGGGCAGCACTATTTTTTAATAACTGATAGTGTGCAGTCTAAGTTTAGCAAGACTTTTTATAAGTATCACTAGCTGACCCGGCAAACTTCATCTCGTCCAAAATTTCTTTTTCCTTCTCACATCCACGTTTTCTTACTAAGCGCACGTTCATGGGTCCAATCGTCGAACTGAAATCGGACAATTCCTTTCTCGAGTTTTGCTCTTATCAACATATTCGGCGATCCATTTTTATTTATATAGATAGAAGACGATATAGGAGTGCGTTTTATCCCATTCAAATCCATTTCCTCTTTCGAACGAAGATCAATTTCGTTACCGCAAACATCAACTTGACTAACAACGCTTGTCAATATGTAAATGTAGAACACATGCGAATTAAATTTTTAGAATTTCCCCATTTTCCTTCAGAGTTTTCCGAAAATTTTAAATTGTCATGTTTGGTTGGAATATGTTTGGTTGAAATATGTGCATTAATTTTATGGAACCCCCTCTCCTTTCCAGAGGAGGAAGGGGTATCATACCATCATAGAAACATTTCTTCTACTCAGAAAGCTATCACATCCCAAATTTGGCTCCATTTTCTTAATTAGTTCTCGAGTTATGCAGAAGTTTGTGTCATTTGTATGGCATCTTCCATGCCCTTAGAGAGGGGGTAGATGTGTCGAACCATCATAGAACGTTGATCGATCCCTAAAACCTCTATATGCTAAGTTTGATTCAGTTTGTTCGATTAGTTCTCGAACTGTTCAGCCCCCTCCCCCTTTTTAAAGAAGGGAAAGAAGTGTCAAACCACCATAAAACAATTTATTGCCCCCCTAACACCTCTATATACCAAATTTGGTTCCCTTTACTTGATTAGTTCTCGAGTTATGCAGAAATTTGTGTTTCAGTTCTATGGCAGACCCCCTTAGAAAGGTGGGAGGAGTGTTGAACCACCCTAGAAATGTTTCTTACCCTCTAAAACCTACATATGCCAAATTTGGCTCCGTTTGCTTGATTAGTTCTTGAATTATGCAGAAATGTATGCTTCATTTGTATTGCAGTCCCCCCCCCTCCTCAGAAAGAGGGAAGGAGTGTCTATTAACCATATAAACGTTTCGTGTCCCCTAAAATCTTTCCATGCCAATTTTGGCTCGAGTTATGCAGAAATTTGCTTTCATTTGTATGGCAGGTTCCCCTTAGAGAGGGGGTGGAGTGTCTAACCACCGTAAAAACATTTATTGCACCCCAAAACCTACGCATGCCGAACTGTGTTTCATTTGCTTGATTAATTCTCGAGGAATGTAGAAATTTGTGTTTCATTTGCATGGCAGAATCAATCCAGTTTTCGATGAACCGTGTATTGTTGATATTTTCCTCTTTTCCTTTTCACCGAAAATCCTTTTTCAGAGAGAAAGAGATGTGGAAAATCTCTATCTCGGAATTTCAACGAGAATGCTTTTTCGTCTCTCATTTGGTACTGAAAATATGGAGCGAAAAATCAAAGTTAATTTTACCAACGTTAGTCTGTTAGGACAGCGTTCAAACGATCTGCATTTGGACAGCGTCTGAATTGTACAAATCTAGATCAACATGTCAAAAGGGTCTATCTTCTTTGATCGATCGTAAATAGTTCTACTGAAACTTTCTATGAATCAAATGGAAGCGAAATAATCGGGTTGATTGCATTGTTACTGAGCATATATTTTTAAAATCTATTGATATTTTGAAAGCAAACCAAAAACGCTTTATTTTTCATTGCAATGTCTTTTACGTACGATATCCCTAAGCTAGATTTTTTTTTTGTATTTTTTATCATCATGTCATCATTTATATCAAAAATATACTGTCGTTTCACGCATAATTGTCCCATGTTCTTTTGGGTAATTTTGACGTTTTCTTCATAAAACGATGTTTTATGCATAATCTTCCGGTAAAACAAAAGACAAGTTATTGTTTGTTTCCAGCTTTTAAAAAAACAACATCACGCTCAATTGTCCCATGTTGATATCCTATTCATAACTGTCCGATTATCTGTTTTTTGTAGATCCATAATAAATTAAACGGAACAAGTACAATAATTTTATGCCACGCTTCCAGCAGGGCTAATGCGCTCATTTCTGGTTTGGAATTCTCAAACAAACGAAAAAAAGTTTAACAGAACACTTGTATTCCTAGTTGGCGAGTGCTAATAACAAAGAGATTTATATTCTGCAAGGGTGTTGCAGATCACTACCTTCTTCATAAAACGATGTTTTTGCATAATCTTTCGGAAAAAAACACAAAAAAAATTATTGTTTGTTCCCAGAATTTCAAAAAACAACATCAAGTTCAATTGTCCCATGTTGATATTCTAGACATAACTGTTTCCGTAATTTAATTCCGTAATAAAGCTTGATTGATTTAAGTGAGGGAAACTTTTCACATTTCATTAGACAACAGTTTACTGCTAATAGAAAGCCCGGTGTATTGCTAAACTGAAATACTTAAAGCTTCTGGTAGACAAATATGCAAGAAAACTTCTATTGCGTTTTTCTCGGTTGCTGATTTCGGGACATGGGACAACGTTGCTTAGAACGGCAGTATAGGCGTTTTGAATTCGCTCAAAAATTTCGACCCTTTGCTTCTAAATCCTTTGTCAAGTGAAGATCTATAGATAACAGAGTATGCTTCCAATTTAATCGTTTCTTTTCTTGAAATTCTTTAATTGGTAAAAAAATAATCCTTCAAATCCAAAATCCAATCAAAAATTCGAAAAGTTCGGCACTGATACGGCTCATATTATGACACAATATGCAATCAAGAATTGTTGTTGCTACTACCAACACATCAGGAAGCTTCAAAATTATCAGATGGAATAAGCACACTTCTGAAATTTAGCTGTGAACGTAAATTAACTTTTTATTATTGAATCTGTATTCTATGTTATAGCAACACATTTCTTTGCAAGTGTTTAAAAAATCGTGAACTAAAATTGCATCTGATTTATTGATTATCCATTTATTTTTATTCGATTGGCGTTGCTCAAGATCAATCTTTGGAATTGTGTGGTTCATATTCGGATACGGATTGTTATTGGATATAGCACGTTTCCGTGTTTGCCAACGAAATAAACTTTATATATTCGCAGATAATAAAAAAAACATAATATTAGAAGTATTTTTAAATGGAATTCATATGAAAAATATGCATACTCATTTCTCATTTCTCTGTCATAAAACCTCAATATGCCACATCAAAATGTGGTGTAGCTAGTAAAATTTGAAACAAAATAAAATTAAATGGAATTAAATTTTAATTTATGCGCAATTCAGTTATTTCCTAAATTAATTCCATAAAATAATAAAAAACGTTGTCCACGTGGACAACAAGGGGAGGAGTATGAAAATGTCCACGCTTGTCCACGGAGGAGGAGGGGGGAGTCTAAAATCGTGCTTTTTCTGTCCACGTGGTACGTGGACAGCCCCTTATGTCAATGTTATGATTTGTTTTCGTCTGACGTTCGTTAGCTGTCACTTATAGTTAACTTCAGAAGCAAGTTGCACGTGATTTTGACGAATGCCATGCCAACTCGACTGGCCGTTGGCAGCATCATCTCAGATAGCAGTGGAACGTTGTGGGTGTAAAGACATGGGTCATTTAAGCAACTTTGCATACTTGAAATATTCGAAAAAGAATTAGACTACTTCTTGGAAAATGCCAAAAAATTTTCCTTATTTTTTTTACAAAAAAATATAATTAAAAACTATGATACCTACAAAATTTGGGTCAAAGAATGAAATGTAGCAAATTGTTTGAATTTTGAAAAAAATATCAAGATTTTTTTGGAAAAAAAATTATTTTAAACATTAAAATCCATTTTTCCTACATTTCATTCTCTGACCAATTTTTTGTAGATCTTATAGTTTTTAAATTGAGATTTTTCGAAAAAAAAAAGTTGAAAGAAAAACCTCAAAATTTCAAAAAAAACTCAGAAAAAAATTAGCAGACCAACAAAATTTAAGTCAAAATATGGAATGTGGGAACCTTTTTGGGGTTTCATTAAAAAATATCAAATAATTTTTTGGAAAAAAATTTCATTGGAAATAAAAATATTTTGAAAATTTTTATTCGTTTCTCTCGAAAACATGTGTTTTGAAATTATGAGCAAAATAGATATAAAAAGCACTTGGAATTTCCAACAAGTCACCCATACATCGGAAGACGGGCACATTTACATAAAAAAAAGTTTTTCGAACAACAACTTGTTCATGTTTTTCTTCGAAAAAATTATAGAAGGGTTGTGTCCAAGATACGACCGCATTGTTGACGTAGAACAACGCAGTTATTTTATATAAATCGCTCATTTATACCTTCGGGTATTATTCTATAATGCTGTGGAATTTTAGAAACAACTGTTGCGTTGTCGTTGAAAGTTGCATTACTTTCTCATGCTCGAGAGAAGCGCAGCTGTCACCCTTAGTGGAGAAAGTTTTGCTACTGGCAAGCGAAACCTAATCACATACAAAATTCCAGAACGACATTTACTTTCTTGGTGACTAAACAAGCGAAATAAACTCTTTTTGTTAATAACAACCTCGAAAACAGTAGCAATGCTTCATTATGATCAATATTAGCGCAAATGCAATCCTAGTTGAAGGCAGTTTTGCGACTGGCACGCGAACCTAAATAACTTATAACATTCCAGTAAGACATTCAAGATGCTTGGTATTCCCCAAATATTTTGATTCCCCTTATGATGACAGAAAACAAACAATGTTAACTTCTTGGAAAAAGACTGAATTATGCCACACAGCTTGTACTCTGCCCATCGATGCTAATTCGCTGATGAGTTTGTCAAGAGCGACCGCCTTCACCACCAGCGGGGCGAGCTTGATTTTGGTTGCTGCATGGGTAACGGCGTTTACATTTTCGACCGACGCGCCGTAATCGCCTGCTTCGCTGTTGTTCGATGCGGTGTCACACTCGCGAAAGCTCGGTTCAGTGCGAGCGCTTTTCACTGCACCAACATCGCGTGCATTATCAGATGACGCTTGCCTCGGAATTTTATTGCCCCTGGCAATGCGTTGGTTTTTCCTCTTCTTCTTACTCATCATACACTAAGCGAAGCGTCCAATTTATGACGCGGGAAGTAAAACACGATACGAATAACGCGAAAAACGAATAGAAAAATCAAACGACGATATCCAAGTTGGATTACCACTGGTGGGGTCCAATCTTAGATCGAAGCGCAGCGAAAGCAAAGTGAACTGGATTGCTCAACAGTCCGATGCCGAATGAAAGTTTGCCTTTTTTTTTTTTTTTTTTTTTTACTAAAAGATATTTATTCAAGTATTCTTAAATCTAGTACAATTTTTAGTTTACATGTCAATTGATCAGCCTTGTGGGCCCGGCAACTTCGTTCAGATTGAATTTTGTTTTTAAGAATGTTTATAACAATGCATCGTTTGTAATCTAATTTACATATGAACCCGGAAGGAGGGAAATATAAAATTTTTAATTGGGAAAAATTTGACTACAAAAATAAATAAAACTATGGGACTAGGTCCCGAATGAATACGTGCGGGGACCGCTGGCAAGACTCCCTGAATCTAGTCAGGATTATATTATTTCGCTCTTCCAGCACCTGAAGACCAGACAACCGGTGGATCTCTGAAATTCGTGTCCTAGGTGGACTGTCCAGGATCATTCGAAGGATCTTGTTTTGGATGACCTGAAGTTTACGGTGGTGGCTATTGGCGCAACTCTCCCAGATTGGCAGACCATACTCAATCACCGGTAAAACGATCTGCTTGTATATCGCAAGTTTATTTTTCCGCGTTAAAGTAGACTTTCGATTGATGAGCGGGTAAAGCGACTTGAGAAGCTTGGAACACTTCGTGGATGTTTTGTTCACATGGGAAGCGAAGTTCAAATTCCTGTCCAGGGTGAGGCCCAGGTAGACTACATCATTCGACCAATTTATGGGAGTGCTGCTGAGGTGGACTTTCACGTCATTAGGCGGAACAAGTCGTGGTGATTTGGAGTGTGGAAATATTATGCCTTGTGTTTTCGCCGCGTTGATGCATATCTTCCATGATTTTAGGTAGTCAGAAAGAACATCCAGGCCTCTCTGCAAATTTCTAGTTAACGGACGTATCATTCGACCCTTGTAGATGATAGCGGTGTCATCAGCGAACATCGACAGCACGCCATCACCAGGTAGGGGAGGAACATCAGATGTATAGATGTTAAACAGGATAGGACCTAGGAGGCTACCCTGCGGAACTCCCGCTATGACGCTGAACATATCGGAGAGCGTGTTGTTTAGAGAGACCTGAAAAGTCCTATCCGAGAGATAGTTCCCGATGAACTTGATAAGGAAGATCGGGAAGTTGAAACGTCGTAGCTTGAACACAAGACCATTGTGCCAGACATTGTCGAACGCCTTTTCGACGTCCAACAATGCCATGGCAGATGTTTTGGACATGGACTTGTTCCGCCTAATGATGTTCGTGACACGCGCGAGCTGGCTGATAGTGGAGTGACCTTTCCTGAACCCAAACTGCTCACGGAGGAAGATGTTATTCTGATTTGCAAACTCTAGTAATCGACTAAGAACCAGTTTTTCAAACAGCTTTGAGATTGACGACAAGAGGCTGATGGGGCGATAGCTTTTGGCACTGGTAGGGTCTTTACCAGGCTTGTGGATTGGTATTATTTTGGCTAGTTTCCAGCGAGACGGGAAGTAGCCAAGCTCCAAGCACTTGTTGAAAATCGATACCAAGTGCTCGAAGAAACCAACGCTCAAGTTTTTTAACTCGAGATTGAGCACTCCGTCAAACCCGGCGGCCTTCATGTTTCTTGTACTACGGATCGCAGCTATCGCCTCATCAGCCGTTATTCTCGATTCCTCGGGTAGAACGATGGGGGTATCAGCGACACTAACCAGAACCTCCTCGACGATAGGCTCGTGGGGACTCACCATGGAGCGACCAAGATTGTGAGAATCCACGAAGTGTTGACCAAGCGCATTTGCTTTTTCGGCAGATGTAATTAGCAGAGACGGGAACGAATCCGGTGATTTGAGTGGAGGAATGGGTCGCGGTTTATTTTTAAGGAGCTTGGCAGTTTTCCAAAACGGTTTTGCACAATCTGGGAGCGAGCGAAGATGATCTGAAAATTGTTTATTCCTGAGATTCACAATCCTGGCATTTATGATTTTCTTTAGACGATTGCAATTAGCCTTCAGGTGGAGGAGACCAGTCCGTTGATACTGGCGACGGATAGTGTTGCGAAGTCTAATTAGATTTTTAGTTAACCTGTCTAGATTCAGGGAGTTACTCACCACTCTTGAAGCCGGAACGTGTCGGACTCTGGCCCGGGAGATCGCCTCATCTATGGCCTGAAGGGAACGGTTGATGTCGTCGGTTGACTCAGGTACAATGTCATAATCGATATCGATGTCGACGCACTGCTGGAACTGCGACCAGTCGACGCGATGGTAGTTGCGTCTCGAAGCCAGGAATCTGTTGACGGATGACCCTACTTCAATCGCCACCGGATAGTGATCAGAGCTGAGCTCTTGGTAGACGACAGGCTCCGAGATATTTGTCGTGTTTGAGATAAATATATCGATGGTTGCGTGGATACCGGATCGGCTCAAACGGGTGGGACCATCCGGGCTTAGAATGGTGTACTCTGCTTCTTGGAATTCATCGTGCAGGATCATACCGTTTCGGTTACAGCGGGTGTTGCCCCACGCTTGATGCTTCGCATTTAGGTCGCCACCGATGATGAACTGCTGCCGCCGCCGAGTCAGTTGAATGATGTCGTTTCGAAGAAATGCTGCCGAGCCGTCCCGTATGTTTGTTTGTTTGGGGCAGTAAGCTGCGACTATAGTAATGGGACCGACTAGGGTTGAAACTTCCACCCCAACGGCCTCGATGATCTTCAGCTCGAAGCTTGGAAGCAGCTGACAGCAAATATTTCTTCTGAGTGCGATGGCCACGCCACCACCCACAGAGCTGGTTCTATCGAGCCTCACGAGGCGGAAATCAGGAAGGAAGACGTTTATATCGGGTTTGAGGTGTGTTTCCGTGATAATAGCTACGTCAATTTCGTTCTCGTTGAGAAAGTCAACGAGCTCAATGGCTTTACTCTTGAGCGAGCAAGCGTTCCAATTTGCTATTCGTAAGATGTTACGGTCCATACTTGGAGATGAGGGCGAGAACAGCCTCAAGCTGTTCATTCAATGTCTTGCATGTGCGTTGAATCCTAATGACCTCGGAGACTAGCAGAACGAGCTCCTTATCATTCAAAGGTGCGCCCTCGGCGGTCGTGCCGGATGTTACACGTGAGTACGACAGACCCGGGAGGGGGGTTTGATTCTGCTGCGACGCTGCGTCCATGAGCCGATTCTGCACTGAAGAGCCGCTAGGGATCACTTGGTTGCTTGCGATGGGGGCGGCGGGCTCACCACGATTTCGTAGATTGTTGAGTGGAAGAGGGGACAGATTTGGAGCTGCACGGCGTTGTTGAAGCGCGGGAAATTGCACATCGTTGACTGCTGGTGGACGTGGGTTGCGCTTTCGTCCTGGATGGTTATTGACGGAGGCACGCTTTCGGATCTCAATGTACTCTGCCCTCTTCGGACACGCACTGCTGGTGGGATTGTGACCAGCTCCGCAGTTCGCGCAGACAGGGACACCGTCTTCCATATGTTCACATGCATCAGCGTCGTGGGTTTTGCCGCAGTTAACGCAGCGGGATGCCATGTGGCAGTTTCGTGTACCATGCCCAAACATGAAACAATTCGAGCATTGGGTAACGTCTCTGTGAACCGGTCTGTAGCGATCCCACACAACCGCGATATGGAACAGCTCTCGGATATTCTGGAGGTCCTTCAGGCATGTCAAGTTCTTGGCGAAATGGACGAGATAAAGTTGGTCACGATACGTCCGGGTCTGGTCGTGCCGCTTCATTTTATAAATTTGAACTGGCTTGATTCCGTTTCTCTCGATTTCAGCCGACAATTCGTTAGCGTCCATATCGTGGAGACCGCGGAGCACCACCTTGAACGGTTTCTCAGCCTCGATGTCGTGAGAGAAATACTCACAGTTCCGCTGTTTCAGTATCTCCAACACGGCCTTGTAGTGACTCATGGCAGGAACCATCAACTTGAAGCCCTCCGCACAACGGCGGATGGTGCACCTCAAACCCTTCTCGATGAAAAAAGCAATTCGAGCATGAAGCCCCTCCGGGAAGCCTTTCACATAGATCGGCGGCAGTTTCTCCTTTTTTCCTAATTTCGGTTCGTCACCATTCTCGAGAACAGCATATCGATTGTTCGCCAGCAGCTTCTTAGCCGACGAATCAGGGGATTCGCCCGATTGTTCGGCGACGTTTGTAGACCGGGAGCGCTTCCCGTTGCTGCTACCACTTGCGCCAGAGCGCGTTTTGCCTGCGGCTTGATTCATGGGGACGTCGACGTCCAGCGCGAGGGAACACTTTTACTTTTCTTTTTCTTTTTCTTTCACTAGACACACGAGCGAGCTAAAACACGTCGTTACTGCTCAACACAACAGCAGAGAATGCTGATGAAAGTTTGCCTCAGCGAGATCCACTGTTTATACTCTAGGCAAGTATTCCCCTTCATTCTTCTACCTTTTCCTTTGCTCACGGAGACTTTAAATCCTACGATTACCCCTCCGTTGGTCGTCGATAAGTTGCTCGTTATAGACTGCTCTGTTCGGGAAAGCACATAAATGGACAGAACAAATGTATGGGAAAATGAAAACGCTTAAAGTTTTCATGAATTTTAACCATTTATAAACCAAGGGATTCTAATGTATAGCATAATAAACAAATATTACGGAATTTTCGATTCGTTTAGTGTGTATATCGTCAAAATCCGTTCGCGGCAAAAATAGTTATTAACGTTAACTTTATTTCATAAAAACGTGACCTGTTTTCTGATTTGGCACCCTTCCTGAAAGACGTAGTTCTACGTCAAAAATACTATTAATGTTTAATTAGTAACTTTTTATGTATAAATTATTGAAATTTACATGCTCTGCTAACTTTTTTTTCTATTTAGAAACATGTCAAAAAAGAAAAATTGCACTCAAAAATGTTACGAGCAAAACATTATTTTTTCAGGAGTCTTCACACAAAAATGACTTATATTCCAAAAACTATAAAAGATAGAAAGTTGACGTCTTCAACAAAAGTTAATATTTTAATAAGATGCAAAACTGTGTCCAATGCACTACATCGCTATATTGACTTTAAACAAAATTAGGATCAGTTATTTTTTTTTCAGAGAAAACATGAAAAAGTTGTTTCTAGAAACACTTTTTCCCTATAAAAGTGCCCACCTTCCGATGTATGGACAACTTGTTGGAAATCGTTAGGGCTATTCATATATATTTTTTGGGAATTTAAAAAAAGCATGTTTTTGAGAAAAATGAATTTTAATTTTTGAATTTTTTTAGCGAAATTTTTTTCCAAACAAAATGTTGGTATTTTTTTTGAATTCAAAGAATTTCCTACATTTCATTCTTTGGCTCGAATTTTTTAGATATTTTAGTTTTTAAGTTATAAATTTTCGTAAAAAAAATAAGGAAAAAATTCGGCTTTTTTCAAAAAGCAGTCTAATTATTTTTCGAATATTTCTAGTATGCAAAGTTGGTTAAATGACCCATGTCTTTACACCCACAACGTTTTACTACTATCTGAGTTGGTGCTGCCAACTCCTAAGACGAGTTGGCATAAAATTCGTCTTTTGTTAAAAAATGTTGGTTTGAATTGGAATGATGAACCACCTCAAACCACCCATAGGTTGGTGGAATTGCAAAGAAGTGGTATTTTTGAGCTGCTTCCAAGGAATCAAGCGATCAATACGGAAGTCTACTGTTGGCAACGGGACAAACAGAATGCAGTGATTATCGAAAAACGTCCAGAATAAGTCAATTATCAGGACTACATCAGACCAGACACATCTTTTGACACTCGCCAAAAATGAATGAGGCTCTGACCTTGCCCCATCAGATTAATATCTGTTTCGATCTTTGCAGAACTACTCGAATGGGAAAAAGATTCAATGATTATGAAGCTGTGAAATCGCACTTGAATCAGATTTCTTGCCGATAAAATTCAAAAGTTCTACGAGCGTGGAATTATGCAGTTGCCAGAAAGATGGCAAAAGGTTATCGAAAAAAAAATGGTAATTAAATAATTCATTAAAGTTCATCCTATGTACAAATAAGTGGGATTCGCCCGATTGTTCGGCGACGTTTGTAGACCGGGAGCGCTTCCCGTTGCTGCTACCACTTGCGCCAGAGCGCGTTTTGCCTGCGGCTTGATTCATGGGGACGTCGACGTCCAGCGCGAGGGAACACTTTTACTTTTCTTTTTCTTTTTCTTTCACTAGACACACGAGCGAGCTAAAACACGTCGTTACTGCTCAACACAACAGCAGAGAATGCTGATGAAAGTTTGCCTCAGCGAGATCCACTGTTTATACTCTAGGCAAGTATTCCCCTTCATTCTTCTACCTTTTCCTTTGCTCACGGAGACTTTAAATCCTACGATTACCCCTCCGTTGGTCGTCGATAAGTTGCTCGTTATAGACTGCTCTGTTCGGGAAAGCACATAAATGGACAGAACAAATGTATGGGAAAATGAAAACGCTTAAAGTTTTCATGAATTTTAACCATTTATAAACCAAGGGATTCTAATGTATAGCATAATAAACAAATATTACGGAATTTTCGATTCGTTTAGTGTGTATATCGTCAAAATCCGTTCGCGGCAAAAATAGTTATTAACGTTAACTTTATTTCATAAAAACGTGACCTGTTTTCTGATTTGGCACCCTTCCTGAAAGACGTAGTTCTACGTCAAAAATACTATTAATGTTTAATTAGTAACTTTTTATGTATAAATTATTGAAATTTACATGCTCTGCTAACTTTTTTTTCTATTTAGAAACATGTCAAAAAAGAAAAATTGCACTCAAAAATGTTACGAGCAAAACATTATTTTTTCAGGAGTCTTCACACAAAAATGACTTATATTCCAAAAACTATAAAAGATAGAAAGTTGACGTCTTCAACAAAAGTTAATATTTTAATAAGATGCAAAACTGTGTCCAATGCACTACATCGCTATATTGACTTTAAACAAAATTAGGATCAGTTATTTTTTTTTCAGAGAAAACATGAAAAAGTTGTTTCTAGAAACACTTTTTCCCTATAAAAGTGCCCACCTTCCGATGTATGGACAACTTGTTGGAAATCGTTAGGGCTATTCATATATATTTTTTGGGAATTTAAAAAAAGCATGTTTTTGAGAAAAATGAATTTTAATTTTTGAATTTTTTTAGCGAAATTTTTTTCCAAACAAAATGTTGGTATTTTTTTTGAATTCAAAGAATTTCCTACATTTCATTCTTTGGCTCGAATTTTTTAGATATTTTAGTTTTTAAGTTATAAATTTTCGTAAAAAAAATAAGGAAAAAATTCGGCTTTTTTCAAAAAGCAGTCTAATTATTTTTCGAATATTTCTAGTATGCAAAGTTGGTTAAATGACCCATGTCTTTACACCCACAACGTTTTACTACTATCTGAGTTGGTGCTGCCAACTCCTAAGACGAGTTGGCATAAAATTCGTCTTTTGTTAAAAAATGTTGGTTTGAATTGGAATGATGAACCACCTCAAACCACCCATAGGTTGGTGGAATTGCAAAGAAGTGGTATTTTTGAGCTGCTTCCAAGGAATCAAGCGATCAATACGGAAGTCTACTGTTGGCAACGGGACAAACAGAATGCAGTGATTATCGAAAAACGTCCAGAATAAGTCAATTATCAGGACTACATCAGACCAGACACATCTTTTGACACTCGCCAAAAATGAATGAGGCTCTGACCTTGCCCCATCAGATTAATATCTGTTTCGATCTTTGCAGAACTACTCGAATGGGAAAAAGATTCAATGATTATGAAGCTGTGAAATCGCACTTGAATCAGATTTCTTGCCGATAAAATTCAAAAGTTCTACGAGCGTGGAATTATGCAGTTGCCAGAAAGATGGCAAAAGGTTATCGAAAAAAAAATGGTAATTAAATAATTCATTAAAGTTCATCCTATGTACAAATAAGTTGTGTAATGAAAAAAATCGGCTGTCACTTTTCGTGCAAGTCAATAGATTTGAAAAAGAAACGAACGCTGAACTAAGAGCTAGAGAGATAAGTAGTGACGCTTACAGTGCAGATAATAATTTCTCTTGTCACCGTGAAAACAGAAGTTAAAATTGTAATTGAAGTTGATTGTAAGATAGTCGAAATGTACAGTCTATCGCAAAATTAAGTGTACAAATGCTACTTGACGATACTTTCCATTTATTTAGCATAGAATATTTTGAATACATTGATTCTTTTGATGCATATTTATTACTCACACATTTAACTAGCTGTACGCGCAATGAAAATCCGAGAAAAGTTTTCTGCTAATTGTTTATTTCTAAAAATTTAAAACAATCACTATTGTAGGCATCGCAAAATTGAGTGTACACCTTGAATTTCTCCGAACAAATTAGTCTTGTAAGTAAGTTTCTTTGCGAATAAGCGTACTTTTTTCATCAGTGATTGGTGTCAACACTTAACCATTGCTTGGGTAGTGTTGGTTTTTGTTTTTCATTGATGTTTGATTTTTTATCAAAATGGCAAGTCAGAGGAAAGAAAAAGATATTGTTACACGTAATAAGTGTGAATTGTCGTGGAAAGACATTGCTGGAAATAGCAGCTGCTGTCGGAAGTGATTGTGTCACATTTACCCGAAACCCACTCACCCGAATGACAGCTACCCGAAAGACATTCACCCGAATTCCACTCACCCGAATGTACCAAATACCCGAAAGCGACAGCTACCCGAATGTAACATCTACCCGAATTGCGACACTTGCCCAAAAGAAGGATATATTCAAATAATATACAAATTTTACTTTATTTGTATTTGTATATTTAATTCTGATCAGTGTTATATAAAGATCATATTTGTCTCATACTTTCATTTCCATTCAAAAAGTATTTTTCGTGGAAAATTCGAGAAATACTGGCATTGAATGAAATCCTTTTTAAAATAATGAAAAGTGAAAGAATGCAGTTTTATAACGTATTATTAAGGCCATCCATTCTTATGGATGACGCAGCCCGTTTACGAGCGTCGGACGCCATACGTTTATCTGGTGCATCACGTTTGCAACCAAAATGCATGACATGCATAATTAACAATCATAATTAACAATGCAATCAAAATGCATGACATGCATAATTAACCGGGCAAACGTAATGTACCAAGTAAACGTATGACTAAAGGATCGTCTCCTATCGTCACCGGGCAATCGGTGGAACACAGGTTTGCTTGCGAGAGGCCGCCGCTTCCGACGGCGAGTCGGCGGCCTACTCGGATTGCGTCACCTCGGCGGCTTGGTGCCGCCTCGATTCCTTATCCTCGTTAAATGGGGACTTCGCCCCCATTACATTGATCTCAAAATAAATTTCATCACGAAATAATAAACTCATGATAAAAATTGCGCTGCGGCGGCAAATACGTAAGTACCATTTTTTCTTGTCTATTCTTTTCACATTTTCATTAAAAAAAATTATGTTAAAGTTACCTGTTTAATTTGGGGAATTTTTCATAACCCATGCTCATTTCTGAATGATCTCTTGGTCTTAAAGAGCAATACGGAAAGGAAAGAAGACAGCATGTCAATTGTGCCTACACTAATTTCTAAAAATGACACAGCGAAGTCTTCAACATCTTTTTCGAATTTCCTCATTACAATTTCTCAGTTTACTTCGTAACTTCCTAACAGCAGATTCGACAAAACTCATAAACTGATTTGTCGGAATTTATCCTTCTTCAATCGGGTAAACATCCCATTCGGGTAAATGTCCATTCGGGTATATGTTGCATTCGGGTATTTGTTACATTCGGCTGAATGTCATTCGGGTATGCGTTACATTCGGGTAAATGTACTTCGGATAAACGTGTTTCGGGTGAATGGGACACAACCGTCGGAAGAACCCTTTCTACAGTAAAGAAAATCATAAACAAGTGGAAATACGAAGGAACCATGGAAAATCTCCCGCTAGAGAACCCAAACAGATCCTAACTTCTGAAGATGAATGGGTAATTGGTCGAACATTGCGAAAGAACCCTAAAACAAACATTCCTCAATTGACTACCGAAGTGGCCGGCATCATTGAAAGACCTGTTAGCGCAAATACTGTCCGGAGAGCAGTATACAAGAACAATCTGAGAGGTCGTATTGGCCGTGAAAAGTATTTCATCGCAAAGGTGAATATGAAAAAAACGACTACAGTTTGCTAAGGCATATGTAAACAGACTAAGGAGTTCTGGAACAAGGTCTTTTATGCGGATGAGACAATAACCAATATCTTTGAATCGAATTGAAGACAGATGGCGTGGAGGAAATCAGGATCGGTGCTTCAGATTCAGCATTTGGTTATCACAGTAAAACACGGCGGCGGTAGTCAGTTGATGTATGGTACATTGGCGACGTCTGGAATTGGAACCATGGTGTTGATCGATTCTGCGATGGACAAGATGGCATAATTGATCTTCCGAAAACATAACCTGTATCCCGTTCAGAAATTCGGTCTCCCTCGTCATTACTACTTTCATCAGAATAATGACCTGAAGCAAACTGACTTCGTGGTGCTGGAATGCCTGCTCTATTATTTCCCAATCAACTCGAAACTCCTCAGAAATCATCGAACTTGAACACTATTGAGTATATATGGTGGGAAATCAAGAACCGTCCATCCATTAAAATCCAGGGAACGAAGCGGAACTCAAAACGACGATTACGGAGATCTAAGAGGTACTTCCGTCTACAGTGACCAGAAATCTCGCCTCGGCGCTTGCAGGAAGTGCTTGACGCCAAGGGCCATTCCAAATACTAGGGGATTGATTTTTGTTATCTATTAACATTTCTGAACTATTTCAATTTTCGTTTTAAATAAAGCTGGAACTGTCCACTCAATTTTGCAACGTCTTAATTGGAGATTCTTTGTGTGTATTTTCAACATGAAGTAGGGATGTGACCATTTTATTTTTTTTTTTCTTATCACAACATGAGAGTAAAATGGATCACTTTACGATGAATATAAGTCACATTTAATTATTTATATTTTAACCCCGAAAAACTCAACAATAACAAACTAGCACGAGTTGTATAAAGGGTGTGTCACATCAAATTGCATCACGGAAAAAACGCTGTAGAAATTTAATTTTTAGGAATTATATCTTCAGCTTTCGCTTATAATCAGATAAGAGTGTATAGATCACGTTGGCCATGCTTCACTGTCAATTTTTCGTAAATTTGGAAAAATGTCGTCGAACGAAAAAGAGCGTCGTGAATTAATCCTGCGCACTCATTTCGAGAATCCGGAGTTGTCACATCTGGACATCGGTAAGATGCTGGGAATCGTCCAATCCACGGTCAGCAGAGTACTAAAACGATACTTCGAGAACCTAACCATCGACCGGAAGGTGAAGAACGGCAAAAATGGATGCTCCGTCAGTGAAAAAGATCACAAGCGCGTAGTTAAGCAGTTTAGACGTGATCCGAGAAGTTCGGTCCGGGATGTCGCCAATAAGCTGAATTTGTCAAGTTCATTCGTCCAGCGGACCAAGCAGCGGGAGGGCCTGCGTACATACAAGGTTCGGAAGGTTCCTAACCGCGACGAAAGGCAAAACATGGTGGGGAAGACGCGAGCCCGGAAGCTGTACACCGAAATGCTGACGAAGCCGCATTGCCTGGTAATGGACGACGAAACCTACGTCAAAGCGGACTTTCGTCAGCTGCCGGGCCTGTTGTTCTTCTCCGCAGAGGACAAATTCAGCGTTCCGGAGGAGATTCGCAAGCAGAAACTATCCAAATTTGCCAAAAAGTACATGGTGTGGCAAGCGATCTGCTCTTGCGGAAAGCGGAGCGCCCCCTTCGTGATGACCGACACGGCAAACGGGCAGGTTTACCTTAAGGAGTGCCTACAGAAGCGCTTACTACCACTATTGAAGCAGCACGAGGGCCCGACCATCTTCTAGCCGGATCTCGCTTCGTGCCACTATTCAAAGGACGTGTTGGAGTGGTACGAAGCCAACGGGGTCACCTTCGTGCCAAAGGAAATGAACCCGCCCAACGCGCCGGAGCTTCGCCCAATAGAGAAATATTGGGCGATTATGAAGCAGGCCCTCCGGAAGAACCCAAAAGTTGTAAAATCGGAGACGGACTTCAAGGGAAAATGGATTTCTGTTCAAAAAAAACTACAACTTGACGTTGTACAGAACCTTATGGACGGGGTAAAGAGGAAGGTGCAAGCATACGGGCTTGGGCTCGAAGTATGAATAAAAATAAAACGCCAAAAGTTTAATTGTTTTTATTTTACTGTCTAAAATTTTCAAAAGGATCGGTCTACTGGGCGAATTTCTACAGCGTTTTTTCCGTGATGCAATTTGATGTGACACACCCTTTACTCAATTTTGCGATTGACTCTATTTTCAAAATGTTCGCTTGTTCTGACGAACAGCTTGTATCAGAAAAGAATATCTGAGATAAATGACAGTTTATCATTGATCATATTTTCGTCTACGGCAGAATTCAACCACAGTCTAGTGTGTATTGCCATCTTCTGAACAATTCACATTTAATGAGGTCTGCTGGATGTTTCTTTCTAATAAACACAAACGAATAATGATACACATGTATTGTTATTTATACAAAGTACTACAGAAATACATTAATTTTTCTTTGTTTTGGTTTTCGGCCATCGGCACACAGATCCCTGTTGCAAAATCTAATTAAAATAAGCTCTGAATCTCAAATAATTCTTCATGCACTCGCAATTCACGTAAACACTTCACACACATATACATCCCCGTGGCATAAATATTAACGTTCCTCGTTTCATCTCGAAAACAGACCAAATTGAATATTTTAATCCATTCTATAATTTACAATTCCACTTCACGAGCAAACGCAAACAATCATTTCAATTTGAAATAAGATCATACTCAACCCCATCGTTCGTGTATTGATACACAGCTCTCGTCGTGATTGATCATCGCCGCGCTCTTTGAACACAGTTTGAACAATTTCAACTCGAAACAGATCACCCTCCTGCACAAACAGCCGCGGCCATGCCACAATTAATTCCGACTTAGTTGTTTGTATTTTTGGCCGCTGCCCCCGCCCCCTTTTTATAAAACCATATTTGCTGCGATAAAACTATTGCTGGCTGGGGTTCAATTCCTCGATGCGGAGCTTTTCATTATCACGATGCTGTACTCCAGAGTGCTGCGAGATTGCGAGGTTGGGTGGGGTGTTTGGGTCCGTCCACAGATCCAGAGTTCCGGAAGTGCCAAAGAGAGCAGGAAGAACGAAAGAGAAAGAGATTAGTGCTTGAATAATAGATCATAGCTGATGTACGCTGCCAATTGAAAAATTTGTTGGATGATGAGATCTGTGTTCAATGTTTGAGATATGTGGTGAAAACTCTATTCTGGAAACCATCAAACCAATAAGGATTTACCAAACATGCAAGCTATCATCAAATGTTTGGAATTGGAACCATCTACAAAGCCGAACACAACAGGAAACTTACTCTTTTCTGAGTTCTTAATCACATACAGCATCAGCAGTGGCAGTGGCATGCGGTTGTGGTTTTGCTAGAGCATTTAGGTATTTGCATCGGGCATATTTATTTTCCTTCACACGCTTTAATTTTGTCTGACGCAATAGATTCAAACCAACGGTGCCGTGGTTGTGGTTAAACTAGAAACAAAAACGTTTTTCAAAATAAAAATGCTGGGGGTTGGGATTTACGCGCTCTGTTTTGTTGCGAGCCAACAGAAACGCTGGAGGCGGGAACGGAGGCAAATTATGCAAACACACATACATCTATGTTAGTGGTATTGGACGAACGCACGGATCGGATGCAAGCGTTAATTAATTGAGGATTATGGCTGTCGAGATAGAGATTCCAAATTGCCGAACATATTTATAGCTGGACAAACCGATGGGACACCTACGCAGATTAAATATATACAAACAGGGCAATTAAGGTGACACACCGCAAAATCATGACATCGTTGCGCGTGATGCAAACCAATGGAAGGGTCGATTTGTGTGATTTGACTAATAGTTTTGTGGTTTGCCGGAGAACTATATGGTTTGTTGGCATTTTACGAACGAGTTCGTGTTTGAAGCCCAGTTTATTGCAATTATGGAGCAATCAGTTCAGCTCACTGATGTTTTATCTTCCATAGGGTCAACGATGATAAAGCAAGCATT